>NC_080067.1:148858314-148929719 GCF_949987535.1 Balaenoptera acutorostrata | reverse complement strand
AGGACCTTAACAAATCTCAGGTGAGCGTGAGCCGGATTCTCGCTGGAACCCTGACTTAGGAACCGTTCATGCTCATGTGCCCCCGGTTGTCCCGAAGTTTCTTCTACGGTTGGCGGAACCCAGACCCGTGAGGAGCCACCTGTTGGATTTCCTGGGTTTTCGTCTCTTACCTCTTCACCCATAGCAGCAACATCCCTGCTTCCCTCCGTGGCTTTGCCTCGAGAAGACCGGTGCATCGTCATCTGATTAGAAGAGCAGTTCCTTTTGGTTTGTCTGTTGACCGACGGGATCTGAGGAGTTGAGTTGGCTTTCTTACCCCTTTACTTATCTCCTATTTTCCATTCTTTCTCAGTGTCTGTATGTTTTGCGTTTGGGGAGATTCCTTGGGCTTTGTTCCAGCTCATTTACTGATTTTTTAAAAACCTGGTTACCACAGTTCTGAATTCTAAGAGGTTTTGTTCCTTCATTTTCATCCTAGTGTACGGCTGGCAAGTGTGCATGGAATGCACAAACATCACCAACTGCATACACGTGTGTAACAGTCCCAGCCAGAGCCAGGACGCTTAGCAACAGCAGAGTGGTCCCCAGGTTCCTTCCTGGCAGTCACCGCCCGCCCCCACCCCTACCCCCAGGCCAGGCCGACCCAACGCGCTGGTTTGCCGTCTCTCACGCTGTTGTGTACGGCTGTGGTCTCCACTCTCACTGTTCCCTCGTGTGAGAACACCACGGCGCGCTCATCCCCTGTCACGTGGGCGTTTGAGTAGTTCCCGCGTCTCGGCCGCCAGGAGCGTTCTGGTCACTCCCCTGGAACACGCGCAAGCGTTTCTGTCGGGAGCGCCCTTGCTGGCCCGCAGTTCCTGGGGCAGAGCTGCCCTTCCTCGTTCATTTCTACCCCTACCGTGAACGCAAAACGTGAAACTCGCTACATTCTCTTGCTCAGCCTTTGAGGTTTAATTTCGCAAAGGGGCAGACTTGGAGTTACGGGCCACTGTGTGCGGGCCAGGGAAGCTGCCCACTTCGTGTCGAGACTCAACCTTGACCCTGTTCTCAGCAAAGTTGCCTTAACACAGCGTGGATCACCACTCGGGGGGATGCCAACACCCGGTCATGGGGACATTCAGGCCTGCACATAGGTCACTGTGGCAGGGAACTGAGGCCTCCTGCCAACACCTAGCGACTGACTGTCTTGGGAGAGCTTTCTAGTATAAATGTAGAGAGAATGCTGTGGATTTTTTTCCTGCAGCACTGTTATTTGAATTCTGTACGTGTTGACGTGCATTTTTCTTTCTAATTTCCATTGCGATTTCTTTGCTGCATGGGTGTTTGGAAGTGTGGTTAAATTCCCAAACACTGGATGTTTTTTCTTCAGATTTTAAAAATTGATTTGTGGTTTTAATTCCATTGTGGTCTCAATATACCTTGATTCCTTTCTTTTTAGATTTATTGAGCCTTGTTTTATGTTCCACAATATGGTGGCGGTCTCACGTGCCCTTGAAGAGAACATGTCCCATCGTTGCTGGCTGGAGGAGTGTTCTGTAAATGTCCATCAGGTCAAGTCGGTGATGCTGTCAGTTGTTACCAATTTCAGAAACACAGCCATAATCCTAATTTCTGTGTACCTCTCTCACGTACTGAAAGCAGTACTTAAATGTCTAATTGAGGAACTAATTTTCCATTGTCCTAGTGGTTTTTGATTCTGATATTAGGTGCGTACACACGTAGCAGTAGTGTGTCATCTTGATGAATGATGCCTTATCATTCTGAAATATCCCTCTGTCCCTAGTCCTATTCTTTGTTCTGAAGTGTAGGTTATCCTGTGAATGCAGCCACTCCAAGTAAAAAGTTAGTGTTAGCATGGAATTTCTTTTTTCATCCCTTGTAACCTATGTATGTGTTTATATTTAAAGTGGTTTTTTTTGTTTTTTGTAGACAATGTCTTCTTATCCTCCAAATTTTGGATTTCAGTGGGAATTCAGCTGAGCCACGTATGTAATTTAAAGTGTTCAGTAGTCACTTTGAAAAGTTTGAAAAAGCAGATAAAATTTTGAGAATAGTCTGTTTAACCAAATACAGCAAAAATAGTGTTTCAACATATAATCTATATAAAAGTTATTCATGAGCTGTTTTACATACTATTTTTAATCTTAGTTGTCAGAAATATGGTGTGTACTTTACATAAGGTTCTTCTTTCAGAAAGCCTTGGTAGCCTAGATAAACTGCGTGAATGACCTTGCTTTGCCCTTCCCACACCCTAATTCCCACTCTTAAGCCTCAAAGTAGCCAATAAACAGTGAACCCTTGAAACCCTAGGCACCCCAGCGTCGGCCCCAATAGCGGCAGCGCCCCAGGCTCATGCATTTGCACGGTCACTCTCCTCGGCCTCGCCGTGTGGCCGTCGGGCATGCTGTGCCCTCTAGGACTGAGTAATAAAGCTCATTTCTCAAAGTTCCCTGATGGCTTTTGCTGAAGCGCGTCCTGCAACCGTAAGAACCAGACCGGCTGGTCCAGCCACAGCCTTGGCTTTGGTGGGGATAACGTCTGGGGGCTCACTCTAAGTAATTCGGGTTGTATGAAGCACAGGTGCAGTTTTGTAAGAAAGCTCCGTACCATTTTCCAGAGTGGGTGTGTCATTTTACATTCCTATGGGTGATGCACGTTGACCCAGTTTCTCTGCATCTTCACCAGCATTTGGTGTCGTCACTGTTTTATCTTAAGTGAGTTTTGAGAGTTCTTTATTCAAGTTCTTTGCCAGATATGGTTTGCAAACGTCTTCTCCCAGGGCGCAATTCCTTTTTTCATCCTTTGAACACGGGGTCTTTTGCAAAGCAAACACATGTAATATTGATGGGCTCCAGTTTATCAGTTTTTTCCTTTGACGGATGGTGCTTTTGGTGTCAAGAATCCTTTTCCTAGCCCTAGCCCCTAAGGATTTTCTTCTATGATATTTCTAGATGTTTCATAGTTTCATGTTTTACATTTAAATCCATGATCCATCATGAGTTAACTTGAAATTTATTTATTTATTTGTTTTTGGCTGCGTTGGCTCTTTGTTGCGGTGCGCGGGCTTCTCATCCCAGTGGCTTCTCTTGTTGTGGAGCATGGGCTCTAGGAGCATGGGCTTGAGTAGTTGTGGCACACGGGCTTCAGTAGTTGTGGCTCTAGAGTGCAGGCTCAGTAGTTGTGGCGCACGGGCTTAGTTGCTCCACTGCATGTGGGATCTTCCCGGACCAGGGCTCGAACCCGTGTCCCCTGCATTGGCAGGCGGATTCTTAACCACTGCGCCACCAGGGAAGCCCAATCATGGGTTAATTTGTATGTAAGATGTGAGGTTCTGTTCTTTGACTGTGGACGCCTGCCTGCCCTGGCACCACTTGTTGGGAAGGCTGTCTGTCCTCCGTTGAATTGCTGTTGTGGCCTTCATTGTGGAAGGATATCTTCGCTGGATGTAGTTCTTTCATTTTCATTTCTTTGGAGATGTTCCTGCTTTGTCTCGGGGCCGCCCTCGTCTCCCCAGTGTCTGTTTTCCTCTGTGCTGGTGGCCTCAGTGTCTGTGCACAAAGTCCGTGCCCAGCTTCGTGCCCCGGCAGCTGGACCCTCTGCCTTTTCCTTTGCGGGTTGGCACAGTGGCAGGCGTGGTCAGTGGAGGGCGCTGGGCTGGGCTGGGGGGGCACTGCAGGAGGACGGGGTTGCTGCTCCAGGGCCCAGGGCCCTTTCTTCCTGGGCTGTGATATGCCGGCCAGCAGCACGGGCTGCTCTGTCACACCCCAGTGGGCTCCCAGTGAGCGTCCACCGCACCCCAGCAGGAGGCGTCCTGGCACGTGCCCTGGCACCACGTCCAGCTCCCAGGGAGTCTGTCTCCCGGTGCCCCAGTGAGTTGCTGGAACCCTGGCAGGCGGCTTTCTGCTCGCCAGCGCCACCAGCCGGCACACCACAGCCGCACCCCCTCAAACAAGGTCCAGTCCCCACCCCAAACCCCCAGTGGGATGCTGCCATCTCCCCGAGGTCCACAGATGCCATGCTTCTCCTGGCTTGTTCCTTCTTGGACCCTCTGTGTTAGTCCTGGAGGTGCTGGCTACTCCCAGACCTCAGATTCCTTTGTTCTTTAAAGTTCTTTATGCTTTACTCAGCAACCCTCTGTTCCTATTTAACAATTCTTTATATTAGAGTTTTCCTCCTTAAATTATCTGTGTGATTTCTGTCTCTTGACTGATACACCTTCTTTTCCCCACTGTACATAATGTGTCTTCTTTTCCCGGCTTTTTAAGAAGTTTTCCTCTTCATCACTGGTTTTCTATAATTTGATCATGATGTGCTTTGGGGGTATGTGTGTGTTTATCCTGTTTAGCATTTGCTGAGTTTCTTAGATCTGTGGATTTATCATTTTTATCAAATTTGGGAGTTTCCAAGTATTATTTCTTCAAATATTTTTTTCCTTCCCCCTTCTCTCTTTGCCTCCTGCAAACTCCAGTACTTGTATTTCAGACTGTGTGATGCAGGCACCAAGGTCAGCCAGTCTCGGCAGTTCCTCTTCGGGCCTTTTTCTATTTGTGTTTCATTGTGGATAGATTCTTTTTTTTGAAATATATTTTTGGCTGTGTTGGGTCTTCGTTGCTGTGCACGGGCTTTCTCTAGTTGCGGCGAGCAGGGGCTACTCTTCGTTGTGGTGCGCGGGCTTCTCATTGCGGTGGCTTCTCTGTTGCGGAGCACAGGCTCTAGGCGCGTGGGCTTCAGTAGTTGTGGCTCACGGGCTCTAGAGCGCAGGCTCAGTAGTTGTGGCTCACGGGCTTAGTTGCTCTGCGGCATGTGGGATCTTCCCGGACCAGGGCTCGAACCCGTGTCCCTTGCATCGGCAGGCGGATTCTTAACCACTGCGCCACCAGGGAATTCCATGGATGGATTCTGTTTCTCATCTTCACGTTCCCTGATCTTTTCGTGTAAGCTGCTGTCAATCCAAGGCTGAGTATTTTCTGAATCAGATATTGTATTTTTCATCTCTGTAATTTCGATTTTGTTCTTTTAAAAATATGTTTCATTTTTCTCATCATACTCATTAAAAAAGTGTCCTTGAGCACATGGTGCCTACTGAAAATGATTGTTTTCTTTTACATTAACTCCATCTTGTCTGTGATTTCTGGTCTGTTTCTGCTGACTGGTTTACCTTCTGTTTATAGCACCTATTTTCCTGCCACTATGTCCAGGAGGTTTTTTACTGGGGGCCTGATATTGTGACACTTTCACGGTTGAGTGCTCAGCTTTATTATCTTCCTTTAAAGAATGTTTCACTCTTCCTGGCAGGCTGTTAAGCTCCTGTGGATGGAGTCGGTCCTTTTGGGGTCTGTTTTGGAGCTCATCGGGGCAGGTCTGGAGCAGCCTTTAGAGGGATAGTGTACTCTGCTTTCTGAGGCCGGCCCACCTGGCATCCCTGGGGAACACCCTGTGTGTTCATGAAGTCTCCCCATGCTGGGCTGGCCGGAGGGGCCTCGGATGACGCCTGGTCTGGGAATTGTCCTGTCCTCAGAAGTACTCGTGTGAGCCTCGCGGGGTTTCACCACACGTGCGCAGGGTGGTGTTAAAGCAAAGACCCAAGGGGACCCGGGCAGCTCCCTCTTCTCAGGCGCCCTGTCCCAAACTCAGCTGCCCTGCCTCCGAATTCCCTTCCACCTGGACCTGTCCCCGCTGTGCTGCGGCCGAAGGATTACTTGAGGCAAAAAGTCCTGAGGCCTGTGTCGCCAGGTTTCCAGTTGGTCCTGGGGGGCGGGGTGTGTGTGTCTGGGCCCGCCGTGTTCCCCGTGGTCTGCGGTTCAGTCACATTTGTCCTGTGACGAGTGAGGCCTGGCCTCTCATCTCTGACCTGCCTGTGACCGTCCTTGGCCCAGTTGCTTGGCAGTGTTTCCTGGGGGGAGGGGGGGCTGATCTGAAGGACGTCTTTCTAGCCTTTCCTCTGTTATGTGAATTGCGCATCTTTCCCAGTTTGACTTTTGGCTTTTTTTAAAGATATTTTCTTTTTAATATGGCCTTTTCTGGTAGTCAGATTCATCCATCTTTTTATGATTTGGGGTATCACACTGTATTTGGGAAGGTTTTCTCCACCCTGCATACCTTTGAGACAGCTGGTTTAGGAATGGGTGGGGCAGAAGCGTGGTACCAAGGACAGGACAAGCCCGCCTGACGTGGGGAGGAACGTGTGGGAAGACTGTGATTTCCGCATCAAAAGCCATTTATTTTTCCCCCCAAGCCTGGCTTTTTACCCGTGAAATGGAAGCAAAGTGGTGCTAAGATTCACAGTGGGATTTGCCAATTTTTGAAGCAGAAAATCACCAGCCTGACATTTGATGCTATGTTTTGCTGGTTCCAATTCCATGACAAAGAAATGAAAGAAAATAATAAAGCTGTATTCATGGCTCCTCTGGGTGTTTTGTTTTGATTTTTGCTGGCCTGATGGGGAGGGGAGGCGTCCGGAGGGGGAAGGGCCTGTGAGCAGCCAGCGCGGGTGAGAGGGCACGGGCGGTAGCCAGGTGGGCTGGGGCGGCCACCGAGGAGGTCAGGGTTCCTGGAAGCCTGCGGTTCCGGGCCAAGCATCTCTTAGGTCAGTGTTCTTTGAGGTTACTGGCTGAGATGGACCGTTACTCAGAGAAATCAAAAGGCTATGAGACATCGGTCATGGTGACCCTGCTTGGAACACATCTGCTCCTTTTGTGAAATATTCCGATGACAGTGAATGTTCCAGTGAAGTGGCTTGTTCTGCACAGCAGGCAGGCAGACAGCGCCTTTGACTTAGGATCACGTGATGATCTACCTCAACTCTCCAGCTTTCTTGATCTGACCCGAAGAGCAGACAAAGCAAGCCCCCCACTTGCTGGCCCTGCACCCATGAATCCTGCCGGGTCAAGTCTGACTGTACAGCACTGTGTGGTCAGGGCCCCTCTGCAGTTGAGCCTTGCTGGGGAGCTTGCTTTGAACCTTAACAAAGTTCAGTATTCAAAAGACCCCCGAAGCCACCAGCACAGGTGAGAGCAGACTTTTCTCTGGTAGGTGCGTGTTGGAAAGCTCTTCACTGTATGTGGTTAAATGAGGACAACAGCATGTTAGAAATAAGTATACATAAGAAAGTTATTAAGGAACTACCCCAGAAAAACCACAGGCCCAGACATTCACAGGGGAATTCTACCAAACTTCAAGGACCAGATAGTCCCAGAGCACCATAAAGTGTTCCAGAGTGTAGAAAAGGAAGGAAAGCAGTTCCTAATTCCTCTTGTGAAGCTAGTATAATATCAGATACTTAAACCAGAGAAAGACAGTATAAAGGGAAAAACCTGTATACCAGTATCACTCATGGATATCAGTGCAAAATTACTAAGTATTAGCAGCTGGAATCTAACATAAAAATAATACAATAGCATTACAAAAATAATACATCATGACTGAATGGGATTTATTTTAAGAATGTAAGGTTTGTTCAATATTAGTATCACTTATCACATTAACACATCTAAGAAAAAAATTCATAGTTCTCTCCATGGATACATCTTGTACAAAATTCAGTACCATGATAAAAGGATGGGAATTGAGGGGAAAAAAAATTGTGGTAAAGTATACATACAATATGCTGTTTTAGCCATTTTTAAGTGTACAGTTCAGTGGCATTAAGTACAGTCACACTGTTTACAGCCATCTGACACGATATACCTTAGTCCTAAAGCCAGTACCTTACTTTATGAAGAGGCACTTAGAGGCATTTCCATTAAGATCAGGAAAAAGGCATGAATGCCCGCTACCTTTTCTACTCTCCTGCACATATCAGACAAGAGAAGTCAATTAGAGGCATAACAGTTGGTAAAGAAGAAGTAAAACCATCTCTATTTGCAGATGACATGATGGTATATCTGGAAAACCCTTAGGGGATCAATGATTTAAAAAAAATTCAGTGAAGTAGCTGGATACAAAGTTAATACTAAAAAGTCAATAGCCTGCCTAGATATGAGTAATAAGAGACAATACGGAAAAATTCCGTTTACAATTGCAGCAAAGTTTGCTCAGGAATAAATTTAACCAGAAACGTGGAAACCTCTACAATTAACATTTTAAATCAGTCTTGAAAGACACAAAAGTAGACTTGAAGAAATGGAAAGACATGTCTCCTTTTGGGTGGGATGACTCAGCTTTACAGAGATGCCAGGTCTCCCTAACTTTACAAATTCAGAGCAGTCCCACTAAAACTATTAGCTGTTTTATGGAGTTAGGCAAGTTGATCCTGAAGTTCATATGGAAAAACAAACAAAAATAGCCAGAAAAACATGGAAAAATGAGGAGGGGGACCAACCCAACCAGCATTAACACCATCAAGCCTCTGTAGTCAAGACCGTTTGGTGCAGGCACGTGAATAAATAGCGCTCAGAATAAGAAAGAAAATGCAGAAGTAGCCACAAGTATATGTGGAAGCTGAGTGAGCGACAAGGTAGTGTGTCATATCATTGGGTGAAGATGAATTTTTTAGAAAATGTCCTGGGACAATTGGGTTGCCATTTGGAAAAAGGTAAAATTAGATCCTTATCTCACCCCATACACAAGAATGAAATCCAAATAGATTAGGAAGTAAAAAATGAAACTACACAAGTAATGGAAGAAAATATAGGTGGATTTCTTCTTAACTTCGGTGTAGGGAAGGTCTAACTATGACCCGCAATCCAGAGACAATATGAGAAAAGTATTGATACATTTGACTGTGTACAAATAAAAAAAAAATTGTATCACAGAAAACACCATAAACCAAATAAAAACTGAACTGATAAACTGAGAGGAAATATATGCAACACAGACCGAAGAGCTGTCTCTTTGTAATATCTCTAACATATAAAGAGCTCTTTAAAAAACTGAGTGACAAAAGGATTAAAAACCCGGGAGAAAGGGGAAAAAGACATGCCCAGATAATTTACAAAAAGGGTATAAAAATGACTCTCAAACATGAAAAAAAAAAAGTTCAGACTCACTCAAAACTAGAGAAATGCAAATTAAAACGACAATGAGATACTGTTTCTCACTTACCAGATTGCCAAAAACTTAAATAAAATGACACACTCAGTGAGGCTCTGGGGAAAAGCCCTCTTGTACATTGCTAGAAGGAATGCAAATCAGCACAACTCTTTTGGAGGGAAATTTGGCAATAACTAGCAAAACCACACATGCACTTATGTTCTTCTCCTCCCACTTCTTGGGATCTACCCTGAGGATACATGTCCAACAATATGAAAATATACACCCATAAGGTTATTTACTGAGCATGATTTGTCACTGTAAAGTGTAGGAACCAGTGCAAATGCCCACATAGGGAAGGTTAAATAAACAGGGCACACCCACACAGTGGAGCCTGTGCAGCCGTAGTGGTGAATGAAGAAGATCTATGTGAACAGACACAGTGATTACCAGGACATACTGTTACATGTAAGGATACAATGCACAAGTGTGTCTGTAGCATGATCCCTTCATGTGAGAAAGATGGGGTTAGAAGAAAAGACACAGGCACCTGCTTATTTGTGTAGAAGAAATAAAGGATAGGGGCTTCCCTGGTGGCGCAGTGGTTGAGAATCTGCCTGCTAATGCAGGGGACACGGGTTCGAGCCCTGGTCTGGGAAGATCCCACATGCCACGGAGCAGCTGGGCCCGTGAGCCACAACTACTGAGCCTGTGCATCTGGAGCCTGTGCCCCGCAACGGGAGGGGCCGCGATAGTGAAAGGCCCACACACTGCGATGAAGAGCGGCCCCCGCACCGCGATGAAGAGTGGCCCCCACTTGCCGCAACTAGAGAAAGCCCTCGCACGAACCAAAGACTCAACACAGCCAAAAAAAATAAATAAATAAATAAAAAGAAGTGTAAGCCTACTGCAGGCTTTAAAAAAAAAAAAAAAAAAAAAGAAATAAAGGATAAACCAGCAACTAAAGAGGGTGGTTGGTTACCTGCGGGGGCTGGGGGTGCTGGGGGGGAGTGGGAGCAAATTTCATCTAAGGATACTTTGTTTTGTTTTGGCCACACGGTGTGGCATGTGGGATCTTAGTTTCCTGACCAGGGATTGAACCCATGCCCCCTGCAGTGGAAGCACAGAGTCCTAACCACTGGACTGCCAGGGAACTGGACACTTTTTTTTTTAAACCTCCCATTCTTAGAACCATAGTAGTGCACCTCCAAATAAACGATGAAAACCAAGCACTATATGGGGAGAAATGAATACAAACAGTAACAAATGAACCTAACTCTCTTACAGTGAGTAATGAACCCCTGTGAAGGAGGCCAGGAAGGAAAGAACCAACTTAAGTCACTTTGGAGAACAGTATTTTGACAGGATACTGTTAAGTCTAAAGACAGAATTGGACAAAATACTGTCCTTTAGATAGTAAATTTGTTTCACACAGGGCTACAGGTTAGTAATACTGAAACTACTCTGTGTCAGAAAATACCTAGAGACAAAGGAAAATGAAAACAAATTTACAAATCCTATGGGATGCTGCAAAAGCAGTTCTAAGAGGGAAGTTCATAGCGATCCAGAAACAAGAAAAATGTCAAATAAACAACCTAACCTACCACCTAAAAGAATTAGAAAAAGAAGAACAAACAAAACCCAGAGTCAGCAGAAGGAAGAAAATAGTAAATGTCAGAGAGGAAATAAAGAGAGGTAAAAATAATATAAAAGATCAATAAAACTAAGAGCAGTTTTGTTTTGTTTTTTTTTTAAAAAGATAAACAAAATTGACAAACCTCTAGCAAGGTTCACCAAGAAGAAGAGAGAGGACCCAAATAAAATAAGAAATGAAAGAGGAGAAATAGCAATCAATACCACAGAAATACAAAAAATCATAAGAGAGCACTATAAACAACAAATTGGACAACCTAGAAGAAATGGACAAGTTTCTAGAAACATACAGCCCACCAAAACTGAGGCAAGAAGAAACAGATAATTTGAACAGATTGATCACTAGAAGTGAAACAGAATCTGTTAAAAACAAAACAAAACAAACAAAAAACCCCCCAAAACTCCCTGCAAACAAAATCCAGGACCTGATGGTTTCACTGAGGAATTCTACCAAACATACAAAGAAGAATTTATACCTGTCCTTCTAAAACTATTCCAAAAAATTGAAAAGGAGGGAACCACTCCCAAATCAATTCTTTGTGGCCAGTTACCCTGATACCAAAACCAGACAAAGACACTACAAAAAAGAGAAAATTACAGGCCAATATCTTTGATGAATATAGAAGCAAAAATCCTCAACAAAATATTAGCAAACTGAATCCAACAACACATAAAAAGGATCATACACCATGATCAAGTTGGATTCATTCAGGTCACAAGGGTGGTTCAATATAAGCAAAATCAATGTGATACATCACATTAACAAAAGAAAAGACAAAAACCACATGATCATCTCAATAGATGCGGAGAAAGCATTTGACAAAATTCAACATCCATTCATGATAAAAACTCACCAAAGTGGGTATAGAGGGAACATATCTCAACATGATAAAGGCCATTTATGATATACCCACAGGCAACATAATACTCGATGAAAACATTCCCGCTAAATTCAGGAACAAGACAAGGATGCCCACTCTCACCACTTCTATTCAACATAGTATCGGAAGTCTTAGCGACAGCAATCAGACAAGAAAAAGAAATAAAAGGTATCCAAGGGACTTCTCTGGTGGTACAGTGGTTAAGAATCCGCCTGCCAATGCAGGGGATACGGGTTTGAGCCCTGGTCCCGGAGAATCCCACATGCCGCAGAGTAACTAATCCCGTGTGCCACAACTACAAAAGCTGTGCTCTAGAGCCCGCAAGCCACAACTACTGAGCCCGCGTGCCACAACTACTGAAGCCCACGAGCCTAGAGCCCATGCTCCACAGCAAGAGAAGCCGCCGCAATGAGAAGCGCTGCAACAAAGAGTAGCCCCTGCTCGCCGCAACTAGAGAAAGCCCGCATGCAGCAACAAAGACCCAACACAGCCGAAGATAAATAAATAAATTAATTAATTTTTAAAAATGTATCCAAATTGGAAGGGAAGAGATAAAACTGTCACTATATGCAGATGACATGATACTCTATATTGAAAATCCTAAAGTCTCCACACAAAACTATTATAACTAATAAATGAATTCAGCAAGGTAGTAGAATACAAGATTAATACACAGAAATCTATTGTGCTTCTTTACACTATTAATGAAATACCAGAAAGAGAAAGTAAAAAAAAATCCTGTTTAAAATTGCATAAAAAAATACCTAGGAATAAACTTAACCAATGAGGTGAAAGACCTATATGATGAAAATTCTAAAACATTGATAAAGGAGGGACTTCCCTGGCGGTCCAGTGGTTAAGACTCCATGCTTCCAATGTACAGGGCGTGGGTTTGATCCCTGGTCAGGGAACTAAGAACCAACAGGCCACGTGGCAAAAACAAAAACAACAACAACAAAAAACACATTGATAAAGGAAATTGAAGATGATTCAAAGAAATGGAAAGCTATCCCATGGTCTTGGAATAGGAGAATTAAAATGGTTAAAATGGCCATACTACCCAAAGCAATCTACGGATTTAATGCAATCCTTATCAAAATACCCATGATGTTTTCCACAGAACTAGAAAAAAATAATCCTAAAGTTTATATGGGACCACAAAAGACCCAGAATTACTAGACAATATTACTAGACAATTACTAGACAAATGTAGTATTACCCAGACAATACTACATAGCTACAGTAGTCAAAAACAGCCTGGTACTCGCACAAAAACAGACACACACAGATCAGTGGAACAGAATAGCGGGCCCAGAAATAACCCCCCACACATACGGTCAACTAATCTATGACAAAGGAGGCAAGAATATAAAATGGAGAAAAGACAGTCTCTTCAGCAAGTGGTGTTGGGAAAACTGGACAGCTACATGTAAATCAATGAAATTAGAACATTTCTTCACATCATATATAACAATAAACTCAAAATGGTTTAAAGACCTAAAATATAAAACATGACACCATAAAACTCCTAGAAGAGAACATAGGCAAAATATTGTTGAACAAAAATTGTAGCAATATTTTCTTAGATCAGTCTCCCAAGGCAAAAGAAATAAAAGTAAAAATAAACAAATGGGACCTAATCAAACTTACAAGCTTTTACACAGCAAAGGAAACCATCAACAAAATGAAAAGACAACTTATGGAATGGGAGAAAATATTTGCAAACAATACAACTGACAAGGGGTTAATATCCAAAATATGCAAACACCTCATACAACTCAATATTGAAAAAACAAATAACCCAATCAAAAAAATGGGCATGAGACCTAAATAGACATTTTTCCCAAAGAAGATATACAGGTGGCCAACAGGAACATGAAAAGATGCTCAACATTGCTAATTATTAGAGAAATGCAATCAAAACCACAATGAGGTATCACCTCACACTGGTCAGAATGGCCATCATCAAAAATTCTACAAATAATAAAAGCTGGAGAGGGTGTGGAGAAAAGAGGACCCTTGTACACTGTTGTTTGGAATGTAAATTGGTGCAGCCATTATGGAAAACAGTATGGAGCTTCCTTAAGAAACTAAAAAAAGAGCTATCATATGAGCCAGCAATCCCACTCCTGGGAAAAAATGAAAACTATTTTGAAAAAGATACATACGCCCCAATGTTCATAGCAGCATTATTTACAATAGCCAGGACATGGAAGCAACCTAAATGTCCATCGACAGATGAATGGATAAAGAAGCTGTGGTATATTTATACAATGGAATATTACTCAGCCATAAAAAAGGATGAAATAATGCCATTTGCAGCAACATGGATGGACCTAGAGTGTTATGCTTAGTGAAGTAAGTCAGACAGAGAAAGACAAATACTATACGATATCATTTGTATGTGGAATCTAAAAAATAATACAAATAAATGTATATACAAAACAGAAACAGAATCACATAGAAAACAAACTTATGGTTACCAAAGGGGAGAGGGAGGGGAGAGGGACATATTAGGAGTATGGGATTAACAAATACAAACTACTATACATAAAATAGATAAACAACAAGGATATATTGTATAGCACAGGGAATTATATTTAATATCTTGTAAAAAAAATTACTCTGTGTGCACATTAGGACTGAATAAATAATTAAATACATGATGGAGAAGGAGGCCAGGATTCTTACTGTTGTAGAAAGACGTTACAAATAAGGAAAGGGGAGAGCTGCAAGGAATCTGGTGGTGTTGGATTGCATCTGAGAAATTGGTGTGAATCTATGGTTTTTGATATACAGGTATGTAGACATGTAGACACAGAAATTAATGCAGAGTATGCATATGCTTGGGTTAGCATATATACATATTTTCTAGCTCTCGTTGCTCAAAGACAATGCCATCTCAGTCACAATGAGCCCACCTGGCACCCAAATCTTGGTGTTTAAGCACCATTCTCTGATGTAAGGAACCAAGGATCCTTGGAGAACTGGTTGATTTCAGGACTGTGTTAGGGAAATACAAGCTGAGCCTGAAACACCTTGTGGAATGAGAGAATAAGGAATTGCTTGAAAAAGAGGGGCATTTGTTGAAAGTACACAGGAACCAACCTGCAGGAGTTCCCAATGGCCAAATCTAGGATAATCTGGGCAACTAAATAAATGGTGATTGAGTTGTATTATAACCCTAGCATAAAATAGGTATCCACAAGCTCATATAAAGTATTGAATAAATAAATAAATGGTGGAGGAGAGACAGTTCTTCCTTACAGAAGAGTTCCAATTAAAATGTAAAAGGAAGGACTGAAATTCAAAATCACCGCTAGGCACACGCCACCATGATAATCATTGCCAGCAAGACCCACCGACGGATGCTCAGTTCAGAGGGCAAAAGTTTGGGGAGCAACAGGACAGTTGCACAGTTTTAAAGAACCTCCTCCAAGATATTTATTCATTACAAAGGGAAACTATACCTTTACAATGGAAACCCCCAGCAGACACCCCCTAGCCTGGTGATCAAGGTCAGCCTCCCCTGTAAATCAGGCTTGTGGACACCACACACCCCCTGACCTGCCTGATGCACTGAGCAGGACCTGACGTCATGGCTGTGGAGCTCCTGCCAACATGAGTAACCCATGAAACAATGACAGACAAGCCCTCTTGGAGGGACAGTCTCCAGGCCTCACCCTTCCAAGGAGTCACGGCCACTATGGACGGGTGGACTGGGGACAGCCTCAGTGTGGAGGTGAGTGGGGACCTGGCAAGCCAGGGGAGTGTGGGAGCCTGGCTTGGATCCTGGAACAGGAAGAAGACGTCAGTGGGACACTTATTAAACACGGGAGGTACCTGGCCTGGTGTGTGTTTATGGGAATGGAGTGGCAGAGGCGGGGCAGTTGATAAGGAGGAGAGAGGGGAGGGCCGCAGGAGGGAGTCCACAGGGAGGGGAGCCGGGTGGGACCAGTGGCTGCCTGTCCTGCCTTCGTGGGGTTGGTTGGGGGGGTTAATTTACACACGGAAAGACGGAGAGCTCCATGATGCTGTTGGGTGGGCACTGACAGACGTGCACACCACACACCATCATTCAAACCAAGCTGAGGGCTTCCATCCCTGGAGACTTTCCTTGGGCCCCTGACACCAGTACCTCCCCAGGACTACGCTTGGACCAGGGCAAGTGGAACCCCATGCCTCGGGCGTAGGTTGATGGGTTCAGCAAATAAAAGTGGTTTGGGAACCCTCCCCGGGGCCCCACACCTTGAAGTGCCTTCCTCTGAATTTTCCAAGTACTTCTCATGCTTGGGAATGGCCGATCCCCATCTTTCCCTTTTGGGGCACTTCGTTATCCTCTATACTCTACCTCCTGGGATTGACCAGTGCATCCCTTGCTCATGTGCTGCAGCCCTGTGTATGTGTGTGTGTATGTCTGTGTGTGTGTGTGTGTGTGTGTGTGTGTGTGTGTGTGTCTGCATGCCCAACTTCTGCTCGCCCTTTCATATTCCACTGCTCAGGGAAAGCACCCAAGAGCAGCAAGATGGTGGGGGGCCTCCTTTGCTCTGTGTGCCCCCCCAGGCTGTCAGCAGGCAGTCCTGGGAGTGGCCACACCCATCTCCTCTGAGGGCCGTGAGACCCTTGCTCCCATACCTTTATCCTTTCTGGTCTCCGATCCAGGCAATTATGTCAGGCTCACCCTGTGGGAAAAGGCATGGACCTTCCTTGTGCAAATGGGCCGTCTCTTCTGGCTCCACCCTGGCCCCTCTCCTGGCCTCCCACTGGTGGCAGTGTGGAGGGCATGGGTGTGGCAACATTGAGAGAGTTCTGGGAGTGTAGCGATCACAGCTGGGGAGGCCGGTTGGAGACAAGACTGGAAGATGCCTTGTTCTACATGAAATTTCCAACAGTAAGTCCAACATGGCCAGAAGAGGAACTCTCATTCACATTTGCATTTGCGATCACCATTAACCACACGTTTGAAAGCCATCGGAAGCCGCTATTCACAGCAGCAAGATGGGTGGTACAGCATCCCAAGTGCTGGGGGAACCAGTATGAAATAAGTGGTCTTAGGGAACTGGGCAGCAGGAAGACCTAGATTGCTTCCATGAAAACAGGTTCCCAAGAGCCACTGCACTGTGAGTAGAGGGCACTGATCCCATTCACGGGGGCTCCACCCTCATGACCTCATCACCCCAAAGGCCCCACCTCCTAACACCATCACTTCAGGCATTAAGATGTCAGTGTATGGGACTTGACTGGTGGCGCAGTGGTTAAGAATCTGCCTGCCAATGCAGGGGACACAGGTTTGATCCCTGGTCTGGGAAAATCCCACAGGCCACGGAGCAACTAAGCCCATGCGCCACAGCTACTGAGCCTGCACTCTAGAGCCTGCAGGCCACAACTACTGAGCCCGCATGTCACAACTATTGAAGCCCGCACACCTACAGCCCATGCACCTAGAGCCTGTGCTCCGCAACAAGAGAAGCCACCACAATGAGAAGCCTGTGCACCGCAATGAAGAGTAGCCCCTGCTCGCCGCAACTGGAGAAAGCCCGTGCACATCGACAAAGACCCAACACAGCCAAAAATAAATAAATAAATAAATTAATTTATAAGAAGAAAGATGTCAACATATGAATTGTGGGGAGACACAGACAGTCTGTAGCAGAAGGCTTAGATGAGATAACTAACTATGATCGTGGGTGAGATACATAACTCACCTCTGCCAGTGTCTCATCCATACAGGGAGGGCAATAGGAATGCCCACTTGCTAGAGTTGTGAAAATTACATGTAGAGGAAACTACATATATTCATCTGTGTCTTGCTTAGAACAGGGCTTGGCACATAATAAGCTCTTAATAAATGTTAGCTCATTAGATACAGACTAAGAAGTATGTGTGTTGTATATATTGCTATATGTAAAATTGCAAACTGGAGAAAACTATATTAAATCACTGAAAAAATAATCACTGAGCTCCCACTCTGTGCCAGCTCTGAGGATACAAAGCTGGTCAGTGATACAAGCTTTTGGATCGTTATTGCAATTCTAAGCCCGTTCTTAATCTACATGTATTGAGGGAAGGGAGGTATAGGTCATAGGAAGTTGTCAAGAGGTACCACAGACCTGCAGCAATGGAACCCCATATGGACAGACTGTCCTGCCTCTTCCTCTGACCTTCTCTTACTGAGTGTCAGGCTGGGGAGCCAGGTGGGGGGACGCCCAGGTAACCAGAGGTAACCTGCAGTGGGGGAGGGCGGTGATGCAGAGCTCAGAGGTCATTTTATTGAGACTGTGCAGCAGTCTGGAATGCGTTCTCATGCAAGGGCTGGATGTCTGGTCTACATCTGTTGTAAAGCGTGTCATGCCCACATGATTTGTGTCTGGATCAGCCACCTGAGCCCTCGGGACTTCCCATGTCCGTGCGCCAGCTGCCTGTCCCCTCTAATTGCAGAGCCAGCGGGCATCCACGGATGTCCCTCCCAGACCCCACTGGGGCAGCGAGGTTTGCTCTCAGTGCCGCAGCGGGTGTTCACCAGGAGTGCTGTGCTGGGATTCGGCAGTGCACACTGGGCCAAATGCTCTTTGCTTCTGGTCCAGAACAAACAGCCTGTGCCCGTTGAATCCTGCTCCCCAGCCCTTTCTAGTTTTATTTTTTAACCTGAAAATGTAAGTTGGCCCGTCTGTTGCAGTGCACGCCAAGCTTGATTCCTCGTTGTCGCGACCGCACGTGTAGTCCGCTCCCAAGTCAGGAGACAGGGCGCCAGCAGCAGGAGGAGCCCCTCGCCCCTCGAGTCTTCTTGGGCTCACTCCCCTCCACTCCCCTGTAACCACAACCCTGATTTCTGACATCATATATTGTTTTGTCTCTTTTGAACTTGACATGCATGGAATCCTTTATTATGTTCTCCATTGTGTCTGGCTTTTTCATTTTGCATCACGGCATGAGATTCATCACGTTGTTGGGAGGATGCCTTGCCTTAACAGCTGTGCTGGCTGGAGCATTGGGCCACCGCATCTGAGCCGCTGTGACTGTCCTTGTGTGTGCCCTGCCTGATGCATGCCTATGCGTGTCCTTCCTGGTGTGTGAGTGTGGTCACAGCACAATTGGAGGATTGATTGGATGGATGGATTGGATGGATGGAGACCCGGGATGAAACTTTCAGGTTTAAATGGTTTGGAACTCCTATTTAGTTCCTAAGTTTTACCTATTGTTGGGCAGGTGGGGCTTGTCCCCTGGCAGGCACAGGGCACACCTATCCATAGGACCACAGCAGGCTGGGGCAAGCAGCTGTGAGTGGTCACTCCTGATTTTGAAAATGGTTTCCCCTCTGAGACCTTCAGATTTGGCGGAGAGCAAGCCTGAGGACTTTGAGGGCTGTTTCCATGGAGATGGGAAGAAAATGATTTCCTGAGTGCTGACCTGCTGACTTGCTGACCACCACGGGAGGTGCTCTCATGGGCCATTTTGCTGAATTTTCACAGCAGTTACTGTTATCACCCTTTCTGGGTCAGGAGCCTGAGACGTGGGACGTGGCCAGGGTTACACAGCTGGCAGCGCCAGAGCCAGGGGTTGCACTGGTTTTCCTGGCTCCAAAGTCCTACCTCCCCCATGTGCAGTTGTTGTCTCCTTGAGACAAGACACAGTTTTCTTTGTCTTTATGTCCCTGAGCCTCATCTCTCCCCCATGCAGGAGGCACCCAGAGTTATGTGGGAGGATTCTGGGAAGACGGCAGAGTAGGAAGCGGCAGAATCTGTCTCCCCACCTGGACCATTGCACCGGCAGCATCTGAATGATGGAACTGTTCTCGAAATCTGGAGTCTGTTGAAGCCTTGCAACTTCAAGGGGGAAGGGCTGGGTTGTAAATTGTGGTTAATTTTGGTAAAATTCAGCTCTTGCACAGTAGTGGCTACTCAGCCCCCATCACCAGCCCAGGGCAGGCAGCTACGCCCTCACAGCCACCTGCGTAGATTGTGAGAGTTAGGGTGGGAAACAGGACTCTGCCCCCAAATACAGGGGGCTGTGATCTGACGGCAGGTTGCTGCTTCCGACTCCAGAGGGGCCCACAGAGGGGGGGTAGCCATTGTTGTACCTCCCCCATCGCTGCAAGTCCCTCCCCCTCAGGCCAAAGTGACTGCCAGAGCACTTAAAGGGCGGGCATCTTTTTTTCATCGTCCTTCGTTTTCTGCTTTTTCCTCTTTTGGAGCCAGATGTTAAAGATTAGAACATCCAAAAACAACTGCATATATGGGGAAAACTAGAAAGTGACTGTATATACCCAGGGAAAGGCTCAGAAAAGACCTGAGAAGACTAAGTTTACACCTCAGGCACAGCATAGAGACAGCCTACAACAATTAAACACACACACACACACACAAACAGTGGTCGCTTCGGCAGCACATATACTAAAATTGGAATGGTACAGAGAAGAGTAGCATGGCCCCTGAGCAAGGATGACATGTGAATTCGTGAAGCATTCCATATTTTTAGAGGGGATATGTGTATATGTGTGGCTGATTCACTTTGCTGTACAGCAGAAACTAACACAACATTGTAAAGAAACTATACTCCCCAAAGAAACCCAACAACAATAAACAAATCAACAACAAAACCCAGCAAACGCTGGGAAAGAGGGCAGAATCTGATTTTCAGAGCTACCACATTATTAGATCCAAATGTCCAGTTTTCAACAAAAAATTACAAGGCATTCAAAGAAACAGGGACACAGGGTCCATTCAAAGGAAAAAAAAAAAATCAACAGGAACTGTCTCTGAGAGGCCTGAGGGCAGATCTACTAAACAAAGACTTCAAAGCAACTGCCTTAAAGATGGCTCAAAGCTCTAGAGGAGGATGTGGAGAGAGTCCAGAAAATAATATGCAAACAAAATGGAAATACCAATAAATAGACCTAAATAGAGACCAATAAAGAAAACCTAAAAAGAAGCCAAAAATAAATTCTGGAGCTTACAACTGAAATGAAAAGTTGGAGCTTACAAATGGAGCTGAAATGAAAAGTTGGAGCTTACAAAGCTTCAAATGGAGCTTACAGCTCCAAATGAAAAGATGGATTCAAAGGCAGATTTGAGCAGAAGAAAGAATCAGTGCTGTTGTAGATAAGACAGTTGAAATTATCAAGACTGAGGAACAGGAAAAAAAAAAAAAGATTGAAGAAAAGTGAACAGAGCTTGAGGGCTCTGTGAGACACAATGTATAAAGATGTAATTTTGTGAAATTGACAAGGAAAAGGAGTGGGGATGGAGCTGTAAGGGAGCAGAATTTTTGTATGTTATTGAAGTTAAGCTGCTACAAATTCAAATTAGAATGTTATAACTTTAGGATGCTAAGTGTAATCCTCATGGTAATCACAAAGAAAATAGCTATAGGATATACACCAAAGGAGATGAGAAAGGAATTTAAACATTTCATGACAAGAAATCAACTAAACACGAAAGACGACAGTAATGCAGGAAAGCAGGGACAAAAAAGCTATAGGGCATATAGAAAACAAATAGCAAAATGACAGAAGTAAGTCCCTCCTTATCAGTAATTGCTTTTAATGTAGATGGCTTAACTCTGCAGTCAAAAGACAGAGTTTAGCAGAATAGATGAAAATACACAATCCAGCTATATGCTGTCTACAGGAGACTCACTTTAGATCCAAAGATACAAATAGATTGAAAGTAAAAGGGTGGAAGAAGATATTCCATGCAAATAGTAACCAAAAGACAGCAGGGCGGCTGTACTAATATCAGAAAAAATAAACTTTAAATAAAAAAGACCACAAGAGGTAAAGAAGGACATTATGTATTAGCAAAATGTTCAATACAGCAAGGAGCTATAACTGTTGTAAACATTTGTATACCTAATAACAGACCAGCAGATGAAGCAAAAACTGACAGAACTGAAGGGTGAAATAGACAGTTCTACAGTAATAGACTTCAAACCCCCGCTCTCAATAGTCTATGGAAAAACTAGATAGAAGATAAGTAAGGAAATAGAGGACTTAACGCAATAACCAACTAGATCTAACAGACCTATACAGAACCCTCCACCCAACAACAGAACGCACATTCTTCTCAAGTGCACATGGGACATTCTCCAGGACAGACCACGTTAGGCCACAAATTAAGTCTCAATAGATATGAAAAGATAGGCACTTCCCTGGTGGCGCAGTGGTTAAGAATCCACCTGCCAATGCAGGGGACACGGGTTCGAGCCATGGTCTGGGAAGATCCCACATGCTGCGGAGCAACTAAGCCCGTGCGCCACAACTACTGAGCCTGTGCTCTAGAGCCCGTGAACTGCAACTACTGAGCCCACGTGCCACAACTACTGAAGCCCACGTGCCACAACTACTGAAGCCCATGTGCCTAGAGCCCATGTTCTGCAATGAGAAGCCACCACAATGAGAAGCCCGCGCACTGCAATGAAGACCCAACGCAGCCAAAAATAAATAAATAAATAAATTTATTAAAAAATAAATATGAAAAGATAAATATCGTACAAAGACTCTTCTCTGACTACAACGGGATGATGTTAGAAATTAATAACAGAAGAAAAACTGTTAAACAACACAAAATTGTGGAAGTTAAACAACACACTCTTAATCAATGGATCAAAGAAGAAGTCACAAGGGAAATTAGTGTATAACTAGAGATGAATGAAAACAAAACCACAACATACTAAAACTTATGGGACACGGCGAAAGCTAAGGGAGAAATTTATAGCTATAAATGCTTACATTAAACAGCAAGAAAGATCTCAAGCCAACAACCTAACTTTCTAACTTAAGGAACTAGAAAAAGAACAAACTAAACTCAAAGCTGCCAGAAGGAAGAAACTAATAAAGCTTAGAGCACGGATAAACAAAATAGAGAATAGAAAAACAGTAGAAAATTCATTATACCAAGAGTTGGTTCTTCAAAAAGATCAACAAAATTGACAAACCTTTAGCTTGATAGACCAAGAAAAATAGAGAGACGACTCAAATTACTAAAATCAGAAACGCAAGTGTGGACCTAACTACCAATTCTGCAGAAATAAAAAAGATTGTAAGAGAGTACTGTGAATAACTGTATGCCAACAAATTGGATAACTTAGATGAAATAGACAAATTCCTAGAAACACAAAACCTACCAAGACTAAATCACACCAAAAAGTAGAAAATCTGAATAGAACTATCACTAGTAAGGAGATTGAATCAGTAATCAAAACTCTCCCAACAGTGGAAAACCCTGGACCTGATGGCTTAACTGGTGAATTCTACTAAACATTCAAAGAAACAATGTCAGTCCTTCTCAAGCTTTCCCCCAAAAAACTGAAGAGGAGGGAACACTTCCTAACTCATTCTATGAGGCCAGCATTACCCTGATGGCAAAGCCAGAAAAGGAAACTATAAACAAAGAAAACCACAGACCAATATACCTTTGGAACATTGATGCAAAAATCCTCCACAAACTGCTAGCACACTGAATACAGCAGCACATTAAAAGGATTATACACCATGACCAAGTGGGATTTATTCCTGGAATGCAAGATTGTTCAACATATGAAAATTGATCAATGTAATACACTACATTAACAGAATGAAGGACACCCTCCCCAATGACCTCAATGCAGAAAAAACATTTGATAAAATTAAACAGGCTTTTATGATAAAACACTCAACAAACTAGGTATGGAGGGAAACTACCTCAACGTAATAAAAGCCATACATGAAAAACCCACGGTGAACATCGTACTCAACGGTGAAAGACTAAAAGCTTTTCCTCTAAGATCAGACACAGGCAAGGGTGCCCGCTTTTGCCACTGTTATTGGACTAGTGCTGGAAGTTCTAAACAGAGCAATTAGACAAGAAAAAGAAATAAAAGGTATTCAAATTGGAAAGGAAGAAGTAAAATTTTCTCTATTTGCAGATATATGGTACTGTATTATATGTAGAAAACCCTAAAGATTCCACAAAAAACCCCCAAACACCACAACTGTTGGAACTAATAAATGAATTCAGCGAAGTAGCAGGGTACAAAGTCAACACACAAAAATCAGCTGCATTTCTATACACTAACAATGAACAACCTGAAAAGGAAATTACAAAAACAATTCCATTTACAATAGCATCAGAAAGAATAAAATACTTAGGAATTAACATAACCCAGAAGGTGAGAGCCTTGTACAGTGAAAACTACAACACATTTTTGAAAGAAATTAAAGAAGACATAAATAAATGGAAACACGTTCCATGTTCATGGATTGGAACCATGAATATTGTTAGGATGTCAGTAACTACCTAAAGTGATAGATTCAATAACTATTAAAATCCCAAGGGCATTTTTTTTGCAGAAATAGAAAAACTCATTGTAAAATTCACATGGAATCTCAGGGGACACTGATTAGCTGAAACAATCTCAAAGAACAGAGCCAAAGGACTCACACTCTCTTATTACAAAGCTACAGGAATCAAAAGATTATGGTACAGGCATAAAGACGGACATATGGACTAATGAAATAAAATAACCCAGAAATAAACACTTGCATATATGGTCAATGATTTTGATAAGGGTGCCAAGACCATTTAATGGGGAAAGGACAGTTTTTTCAGCAAGTGGATTCGGGAAAACTAGATATCCGCATGCAAAAGAATGAAGTTGGACCTTTACCTAAACCATACATAAAAATTAACCCAAGTTGAATCAAAGATCTAGATGTAAGACCTAAAATAATTAAACTCTTACAAGGAATAGGGGTAAAGTTTCATGACTTTAGATTTGGCAATGATCTCTTGAATATGACACCAGCAGTAAGAGAAAAGGCACAGGCAACAAAAGAAAATAGACAAACTTGACTTCATGAAAATTTAAAAAATTTGTGCATCAAAAGACACAGAGTAAAAAGAGTAAAAAGGCAATTACAGAATGGGAGAAAATATTTGCAAATCATATATCTGATCAGGGATTACTATAAAGCAAACAACATGATTCAAAAATAGGTGAAGGACTTGAATAGACAGTTCTCTAAAGATACGTAATGGTTAACAAGCACATGAAAACAGGTTCAACATGGTTAATCGTTAAGGAAATGCACATCAAAACTGCAGTAAGATACCACCACACACCCAGCAGGATGGCTATTAAACAAAACAAAATGAACAAACAAAACAAGTGTCGGTGAAGATGTGGAGAAATTTAAATTGTCCCTGATTTGGCCAAAGAGAGAGGCTTCGACCTGGCTCCTGTGTCTTTTTTTTTTTTTTTTTTTTTGGTCACATCCCATCATTCTTTGAGTACTCTCTTCCTTCCTGGTACAAAAAGATTTCAGGCTTATCTTGTGCCTTCCCTCCCCAGCCCTAGCATCAGCCATTTCTCCAAGGAGCCCTGGTTTCATTTATTGGAGAATGGCATTTAGAAACCAAGATCTGGGCGCTGGCTGTGCTCACTGCTATAGCGGCCTAGGCCCCCTCAGGAGGCAGAGAGAGGAAGTAGGTGCATGAATACACACGCTTCTACATGGAGGTATTTCTACATCCGTCTGTACATATTGCAGACCACGAGCTCACATGGATTCCTCCAGTCCAGTGCCACAGAGTTCACTCTCCTTTCTTCCCTTTCCACGTTTGCGACTCCCTTTTCCAACAGGAAGAAATCTGGCTCCCATTATGCTACGTATATTAACTATTGGATCAGTCCCCTGTCCCTACCGGATCTCCCATGGATGGCACTACCCCCAGTGTGGACGCCCTGCTCATCCCACTCCGGCCCTGACACCCCGTGGGCCACCGCCATTGCTGCCTCCACCACCGTAAGTAAACCCTCCTCACTCCTGTCGGGGTCTGGAACTCTGCACCAGGCTCCTGCAGAGGCTAGACCCCGTGGCTGCCTCCTTATCTTGCTTGGGCTCCCAAACCCTGTGTCATGTTGCTGACACCATGGGCTCACCAGCACAGACAGAGCCCTGCCACACCTGTCTGGTCCCCGGCTGGTTCCCGGGCACCCTCCTGCCATCCTGTGCCCCTCCTGCAGACTCCCTTACACACTGGGTTCCACCACTGCCTTGCCCAGTCGAATGGCTTTCAGACTGAATTATTAAGGGAGGGAGGGAAAGTAGCTGAGGATTTTTTTTTTTTTTTGATGTGGACCATTTTTAAAGTCCTTACTGAATTTGTTACAATATTGCTTCTGTTTTACATTTTGCGGTTTTGGCAGCAAGGCATGTGGGATCTTAGCTCCCTGACAAGGGATCGAACCGGCACCCCTTGCATTGGAAGGTGAAGTCTTAACCACTGCACTGCCAGGGAAGTCCCTGAGGATTTATTAATTTTGTCCTATATTTTGGCTTTTTATACTTTGAAAACATTTACTTAGTGGCTCACAGGTTCAAGGTTTGTCTGTCTTTCCTAAGGAATTGTTCTTTTTACTACCAACCAAGGACCTTCATTACGCCTAGTAATGCTCTCTGCCACAAAGGCATTTTTACTTGGTATCAACATTACAGCATCAGCTTTCTTTTGGTGAATCCTTTCTTGGTATATTTCCCTCAACCCTTTCCTTAATCCTTTTGCTTCATTATATTTTAGGTAAATCTCGTAAACAGCAGATGGCTGTATGTTTTTCCTACTCTAAGAAGTCTGTCCTGTAATTGACAAGCCTAATATATTCGTAAGAAATGTAATTACTGGTACCTCTGCACTAAGGTTATCCATCTTGCTTGGTGTTTTCCACTTACTGCATCCTTCATTGCTGCCTTCCTTCACTCTCTTTCCTTTAGGTTGATTGGCTTTTTTACCCATCTCCCCCAACCCTGCACACACACGCTTTTGCCCACTCCACTCTTTTGCAAGTTATACATTCTATTTCTCTTCTTTCAGTGCAACAATGTGATAAAAACAAAGGATATTTGTTACAGAAGGAAAACTGTAGTGGAATAACTACCTCTTCCTGGCAATGAGTCATCACTCACTCAAAGATGAGGTAGACAGGTGTGGCAGGGCTCAGCATAAACCAGCCTCTCCCTCCAGGTGTGCCCCCTCCACATGGGTGGGGGCTGGGGAAGTGTTTCTTCTGCTTCCCCTAAAGTCAGCCCTGGAAACTGAGCTGCCGCAGGTGAGATGGGCTTGTCCGGGGAGCCTGAGACAGTGTGTGGGATGTGGACGACCATACAGTACTTGATGATTGTTTCTCTGGCATAATCTCCCTGGGGGAGAAGGAACAAATGGCTCAGGTGGCAAGATCCTGATAAAATGAAGATGGGAATTTGTCATTAAAGAAAAATGGCATTATTTAGTGAGATGAATGCCCAGCAGCATGTAGTAAAATGAATGTTTCTCCTCGGTGATGGAATCCTGATTTAGCTGGGCGCGTTGCTGCCTAGTCAGAGGACTGCATTTCCCAAAAGTGAGAGGAAATGATGTGTCCTATCCTCCCTCCTCTGGCATGCAGTCATGATGGCTGGTGCTTCAGCAGCTATTCTGGCCCATGAGGCACTGCACCAAGGATGGCAGAGCAGGAAGATGCTTATTTAATAAACACATATAAAAATTATACGTTAGGGACTTCCCTGGTGGTCCAGTGGTTAAGACTCTGCACTCCCAATGCAGGGGACCCTGGTTCGATCCCCGGTCAGGGAGCTAGATCCCACATGCCACAACTAAAAAAGATCCTGCATGCCAAATGAAGATCCGGCACAGCCAAATAAATAAATAAATAATTTTTAGAATTTGGTTCTTATAAAAAAATTGTATGTCAAGCCTTGCTCTAATGGTTTACAAATATTAGCTCGTTTTGTCCTCATAGCAACCACACAAGGTCTGCTCTACTCAGGTCCACTTGCCCCAGCCCCAAAGTAGCTCAGCAAGCCACTGACAAGAGGAATGTGACAGGCAGAAGCAATGAAAAATTCACCCCACACCAGCTCTCCACTCATCATGCTGTCTCTTCCCATACCACCTTGTCTTTTTTTTTCTGCTCCAGCCCATCTTCAGATGTGAAATTTAAGTTCATTTACACCTGTGTTCATCTTAAACATCTCTTGCCTGATCTCTGCCTCACTCCTCTGTGGCTTTCCCACTTCGCCCATGTACTAATCTTAAAGCACGTCGAGAGAAAAGCTAAATAACCTGGGTGGTGATGATGGACTAACAGCGGACATCGCAACAGCAACGTGTATGGCGAGAACGTAGCAAAACAAAGTGCTGAGAAAAGGAAAAAACTGCCAACCTAGGACTGTACACTGGGCTAAATTATCCTTCACAAACTTGCAGGAAATAAAGACATTTTCAAACAAGAGAAAACAAAGGGAGTTTACCATGAAAGGAGCTAGACAGCCAGATACAGAAGTGAGCAGAGGATTTGGTAAATATACACAAGTATTGACTTTGAAAAATAACGATAATGGTCAAAGTCTCCTTTGGGCTGTTAAAACACCCAGGTAGACCCCAAAACACTGGGCAAAAATGACACACAAACGAAAGGGGGCAATCGGAGTGAAAGATCCTGAGATGTTTGCATTTTGCAGGAGGGTAGAGTTAGTCACTTTAGATTTCGTTAATCTGAGTATACAGTTAAAAACATAATGGCGTCACTGAAAGACTAGACATAGAGTAAGTACGTAACTCTCAAAGAGCAGAGAGAAAAAAACGGAATAAAAAAAATCTTAATCCAGAAAATGAGGAGCAACACATATCTGCAAGCAGGTGTCGGGAAGGGGGTGAGTCAGGGTGAGGGGGTTATTGTCTGGGAAGCTCTGTGGGCACCTCGGAATGTTCTGTTCTAGGATAATCTTAGGACCAAGTGATGGGCGAGGTCGGGTCAAGAGGAGGGATGGAGGTTGCAGCTGAGAATGGGCTGGAATTGGTGTTCTTCCCCCTTGCTTCCTGCAGTGACAAACTGTGATGAGTCTATGTTTTTTCTTCTCAACTAGATTGTGTCTTGAGAGCAGAGACCATGACTCATTAAAAATATATCTATTCATTAACCATTTGAAAGGGTACAATTCGGTGACATTTAGTGCGTTCACAGTGCTGAGCAATCACCACCTCCTCTAGTTCCAAGTATTTCATCACCCAAAAGGGACCCTCACACCCCCTAAGCAGTCGCTCCCCGTCCCCAAACCCCCAGCGCCTGGCAACCACCAGGCTGCTTTCAGTCTCTACGTAAAAGGAAACTTCTGTTTTCAACTCACTACTCTTCACTCTGACACCAAATGTGTGGGTTTATTCCCCACTCCAACCGGTTCTCCAACTCTGACACCAGCTGTCCTGTAATTCAACTCAGTCCCGACGCTGAGTACCCAGAGTTAGTGCAGACCTCACCGGCTGAGGGCTCAGCCCCACGAGACGGCCCCCCCGTGGATGCCGACCCCGAGGAGTGGGTCCCCAGGTTCCCCACACTGTGTCTGGCTTGGCTACAAATCAGGGCGTCCCGCAACCCCCTTCTCGGTTTGATACTTTGCAAGGACAGTTCACAGAGCTCAGGGAAACACTTCACTTACATTTGCCAGTTTATCGTAAGGGGTGCAGATGAACAGCCAGATGAAGAGGTAACCAGGGCAAGGTCCAGAGGGGTCCTGAGCGCAGGAGCTTCTGTGCCCATGGAGCTGAGGCACGCCACCTTCTGGTGTGTGGGGATGGGTTCAACCCGGAACTCTTTGAACTCCTTCAGTGGGGTTTTATGGACTCTTATTTAATCCTCACGACCAGATGGATGTCATGCTGACCCCTCCTTTAAAGCAAGACAGCTGAGGCCCCAGAGGTTAGCAATAATTGATCCTGAATTTGGACCTGGCTGCCTGGCTTCCGAGGCAAAGCCCATGGTCCCCGCTGGTCTAGCGGAAATTGCCGCCCCATGGCCGCCTGGGCATCGGCAAGCCTGTGGCTGTGCCATGGGAGCCCATCTTCGCCACCTTCCACGCAAGCACCCTCCTTATCACCACCCCCGAGGCCCCTCCTCACAGCCAGCCAGCGGTTTCCCAATGAAATCCCCACAGGGACACTCGAAGAAACGTGCTTTCTGGCCCTTTCCAGGTTGCACAATGATGGGATCTCTTCCTCCCAAATCCCCCTCTTGTTGAGTGCAGTCAGGTGTGATCAGAGGACTAATCCCCACTGAATTGTCAATGATGCATCAACTCATCAACTGTTTTTTTTTTTTTACCCTTAAAAAGCTTCCAATCCATTAATTTCCTACTTTGCCTTCTAAATATTCTTGCTTCCAACCCTTCAATCAAAGCAGGACCAGACAAGACTTTCCTTTTCCCCCTGAGGTTTTCCATTTTCCCTGTTTTCCCAGGATTATAAAGCACTTTAGATTTTTCTCTTTGTAGATTGGAAGTTACCATTTGAAACGTCTTCCTGCTTCCCATTTTGCATTTTAATGATGGACACTTCCTTAATGGAAAAAAATACATTTCTGATGGAGGAATTGAACATTTTTTTTTCTGTGGGAGACTTGGTGGCAGGGGGACCCTGCGTGTTCCCCGAGTCAGGTGGGAGACTGCACCTCACCTGGGAGGGACAGGCTGTACAGATGGCGCTGCAGCCGAGGAAAGTGCCGGGCAAATCACACCGAGCGGAAATGGGAAGCACCTCCTAATCCACTCCTAGCAGCCGAGAAAATTGAAAACCCCAGGGAAGGACAGGCAAACGCGGCGCACATGTGCGTGTGTGCGGGCATGTGTACGCCTGTGGGTGGGTGCGTGCGCATGTGTGTGTGTATGTACACGTGGGTATTTGCAGCATCTGGACCCTTCGCAGGGGAGGGAAAGGCACATAAGGGTCACTCTCGTGTCCTGAGAACTTTGCTTGCGTTGGCTGGAAAGCTGCCTTCCCCGGGGAGCCGCAGGGGAGGCTGTGACGCCCCCTGTTTTGGCCCATTTCCTCCTGTGACAGTGTTCTCCCCAGGGAGGCTTGTCCTGCTTCCCTGGCTGTCAAGGGGCCCCGTCTTAAAAGTACACTCGGTCTCAAATGTGCAAAGGACTCATTTCCTTGCATTTCTTCAGAATTTGATCTCTCTCCTGAACTCAGATTTTTCACCTTGAATTTCATTTCCTTGTTTCCAGAGGACATAAATTACCCACTTCAGAGGGAGTGATCACCGTGCAGTGGAGTCAACTTTCCAGCCCTTGGGACCTCCCCTGAGCATGGGGAGGACCCTCCAAGCTGCAGGAAAGCCTCTGGGAGCCTTTGACAGACAACCCCCCCCCCCCCCCCCCATCATGATCTACTCTTCTGCTTGAACTCCAACTTCGCTCTCCGGCAATTGCTAAAAGCCAATTCTCTTAAGAGCCAATTTGCCGAATGACCAATTCCCTGAATTTATGGTTTCTTTGAACTAATCCATTGTAGTTGAGCAGTTTTCAATTTGTGTTCATATCAGCATATTCAGACTGTTCTTCTCTCTCTGCCTCAGTGCCCTGGGGATGGAGGGATGTAGAAAGGGGCCTTTTGAGAAGGCAATAGGGGGTATGTTTTAAGCCTGTGACCTTGACTGTGAAGAGTTCTGATCAACCAGCTCTTTAGTAACATGAAATAATTGTCATAAAACAAATATTTCATATTGAAGAATACATTCAAGACTATGCTTAGTGATGTATTTTTCATAAATATGTTTTTTAGATGGATTTATTCTTCCATCTGAAGGTATAAAAGAGGTTGCCGGTCGCCTGTTCTGTATCCGTTCTCCATTTTTTTTCCTTTAGCACAAGGTCTCCTTTTGGGGGAGCACCCTTATGCCTAGTAAACAATCACATTTCCCTGCCTCCCTGAATGTAGGGAGGACTGGAAAAATCTAAGCAAATGTATTTGGGAGGAACCTCATAACAAAAAGTCTTGCAAAGGGACTCACCTGGGAGGCATACTCTTTGCCCTTCTACTTACCTTCTTTCTGCCTGGAATGTAGTCACAATGGCTGGATCTACTGTGGCCATATTGGGACTGTGAGGTGACCTTGATGATGAATGCTGAGAGACTAAATGTATAAGTGGACAATGGCCAGATCATATATAAAAAAAAGAATGCTGACCCACAAACTGTAGGGACCTGTAGAGGAAACCAACCCTTTATCTTACAGCCAGACTGCTGTAAGTCAGACATGTATGAATTCAGACTGCTATCTCTAGTAAATGGTTCAGGAAGCCGAATAATAACCCTTGCAACAATTGGCCCAAAATGTCCAGGACTTGATTAATAACTGACAGCTTCCCTAAATTTTGTTCCTGCTTGCAACCTGGGACCAACCAGAGAAAGCCAAATATGCACCCCTAAAGAATCACATAGGACCCCCACTTCTAGTGAGCCTGCCTACAGCTTCCCACACCAACAGCCTCCATCAGGGCACATCTGGAGCCTTCCTTTTTCTCCACTGTGAAGCTTTCCCCCACCTCTATCTGCCTGGGAGTTCTGACCCCCTTGCTACAGCCAGCTCTGAATAAATAGCCTTTGCTTTCTCATTTGAGCGGGTTTCATTTATTTCCATGATGCCACATATTAAGGATGGTGAAGAAGAAGCACAAAAGGACCTGGAGCTCTGATCAGAGGAGCAGCTGCTCTACTAGCTCAGGACTATGCTGGGGAAATAGAATGAAAGACAAAATCTCCTCCCAATCCAGAAACCATCTCCATAAAGGTAGGAGAAGAAGAAAGTGATTTTATTATTGAACAAGCATTTAGCTACAATGTGATGTGCATCCCAGATAATCTGTTACAGAGACTGCAAAGACAGGAATCTTTCTCTTGTATGTAGCTAAGTAACTATAACCCATTATATTCACATTTCCAAGATGAAACTGCTCAATTTCTTCTACCTTTATGACTGGAGGTAGGGTTTGTGTCGTGGAGTCGGGTGCAGCTGAAGTGGGGCCATCTCTCCTCCTAGGAAACTGGGAGATGGGGTATTAACCTCCTCGGTGATTGCATTTCAAAGAGACACTCCCGGGTCCTTGAGGAGTTGTGAGGCTGGCAAGAGGCTTATTTCACATTTGACCCACAACTGCTGATCTCCAGACTTCTTAACATGACAGAAAACAAGCCTCTATCGTCTTTAAACCACTCTTATTTATAACTAGCTTGAAATGCAATATCCCACAAAAGCACAGTTTTGTACATTGTTTTCAAGTCTGGAAAATTCTCTTATCTTTGAATATTGCCTCTTCCATACCTTCTATTCTGTCCTTCTTAGAAAATATCTATTACAGCGTCTCATTCTATCGTCCTTGTCTAAAGTTTTCTTTAATATTTTTCAGCCTTTATCTGCTTGTGTTACAGGTCAAGCTTCCAGTTCATTAATTCTCTCTTCAGCTGTATCTGGTCTACTGTATAGTCATTGTGTTAATTTTTTATTTCAATGAATCATAACAAATAGATCTAAAATTTTTGTTTGCTTTTTAAAAAATTCTGCTTCTTTAAAAAAATATTCTGTTTCATGTGTTATGAGTGCTATTCTCTATATGCTGTCTAGAAGAAGCCATTTTAAGTATAAAGACAGATTAAAAGGATGGAAAAAGATATACTGTGCAGACACAGAGGAAAAAAAAAAGCTGGTGTGTCGATATTAATATTGACAAGTCGATTTTCAGTACAAGACAAAGTCGATTTCAGTACAAGAATTGTTACTAGGGATAAAGAAGGACATTACATAAAGATGAAGGGGTCAGACTATCAGGAAAACATCCCAGTCCTAACTGTGTATGTCCTAATAACAGAGCTTCAAAATACATGAAGAAAAACCTGAAAGAACTGAAATAAACTAACCACAATTACACCTGGAGATTTCTGCGCTGCTTTCTCAGTAATCAGTAGAACAAGTAGACCGAACTTCCTGGGCCAAGAAATCAGTGTAGCACTGAGATAACCATGGCAACAACAAACCCAAACCAGCCAGGCTCCTGACCAGATGGTCCAATGCCCCACACCAAGGCCTGCAGGAGGTGAGCTACAAAGTAAAGATGTCAGTTCTCCCCAAACTGAAAAACATGTTTAATGCAATTCCTATCAAAATCTGAGCAATATTTTATAGATACAGAAAAGATTATTCTAAAATTTATATGGTAAGGTAAAAAAAATCTCCTAAATATTTTTAAAGAAATATAAAATGAGAGGAATCAGTCTATCTGATTTTAAGACTTACTATATTGAGACTGTGGTATTGGTGGAGGGATAGACACAGAGATCAGTGGAACAGAGCAGAGAACCCAGATATAGACCCACACAAATATGCCCAACTGATTTTTGACAATAGTGCAAAAGCAATTCCATGGAGGAGGACAGCCTTGCCAACAAAGGGAGCTGGGCATCCACAGGGGAAAAAAGTGAACCTCAACTTAAGCCTCACACTTCATATAAAAGTTAACTCAAAATGGACCATGGATTAAAATGTAAAACTATAAGACTCTTAGAGAAAAAACAGAAGAAAACCTTCAGGATTTAGGGCTAGGCAGAGAGTTCCTAAAATTGATGTCAAAAGCGAGATTGGCAGAAGGAAATGTTGATAAATTGGACTTCATCAAAATTAAAAATGTTTGCTCTGTGAAAAATGCTGTTGGGATGAAAAGACAAGCAGCAGACTGGGAGAGAATGTTTGTAAACCGCATATCTGACAGAAGACTAGTATCTAGAATATACAAAGAACTTCCAAAACTCAACACTAAAAACAATCAGACAAGCACAGGGAATGCCACTCAATACTCTGTAATGGCCTATATAGGAAAAGAATCTAAAAAAAAAAAAGGGTGGATATATGTATCAATATTTGTATAACCGATTCACTTTGCTGTACACCTGAAACCAACACAACATTGTAAATCCACTAGACTCTAATAAAAAATAAAACAATGAAACAACAACAATCCCCAAACAGATTTGAAAGTGAGCCAAAGACATGGGCACACATTTTACCAATGAGCATCTATAGAGCACATCTTTTCAGATGTTCAACACCTTAGCCATCATGGACATGCAAATTAGAGCTACAATGGGCTCTCACTAAAGTAAAATAAAACAGTGACAATACCAAATACTAAAGAAAGAGTGGGGAAACTGGATCACTTGGACATTGCTAGTGGGAAAGTATAGGTATAGCCATTCTGGAAAACGGTTTGACTGTTTCTCATAAAAGCAAGCAAACCCTGGCATGTGACCTAATAAATAACACTCCTGGGCATTCATCCCAGAGAGATGAAACACCATACTCATGCAAAACCTGTTGAATGTATGTAGCAGCTTTATTTGTAATAGCCAAAAAGTGGAATCAGCCCAGATGCCCTACAAGAGGTGAACAGGTAAACAAACTGTGATCCACCCAACTGTGGAGCATTACTCAGCCAGAAAAAGGAACAAATTCCTGATGTGCACGAGGACCTGGATGACCCTCTGGAGAACGGTGCTGAATTAAATAAGCCGACCCCAAAGGTCACATACTGTGTCATTCCATTTATAGAACGTTCCTGAAACGGCACACTTTTAGAGATGGGGGACAGACTAGTGATTGTCAGGGGTTAAGGAGGGGGTGGGGTGGAAGGAAAGAGGGGGAGGCTATGAAAGGGCAGCAGAGGGCTCCTTCTGGGAATGGAACATTCTGTGTCCGGACTGCATTAGTCAACAGCTCGGTGGTGATTGGGTACAGAGTTCTGTAAGGTGTTACCATGGGGGGGGGGGGGAATCTGCGTAAGTCCACATGGGATCCCTCTGTGTTCTTTCTTACAACAGCAGGGGAACCTACAATTATCTCAAAATAAAAAGTTTAATTTAAAAAATGATCATTTTGGGAATTCCCTGGTGGTCCAGAGATTAGGACTCGGTGCTTTCACTGCCGAGGGCCCGGGTTCAGTCTCTGGTTGGGGAACTAAGGTTACACAAGCTGTGTGGCATGGCCAAAAAAAAAAAGATCATTTTTCTTGGTTATAACATCAAAGAGAAGGTAATTTCATGGAGTCCACGTGGTTCCTGAACATCCCAGTGCTGGGAGAAGTCTCTTTGTGAGGCAGACCTCTTCTGGATCCCTTTGGCCTCTCCAGACACCTGCTGACCCAGTCGGGCCCTCAGCAAATCAGGCCAGATCAGCCTGAAGCCAGACAAGTCTCCCCGCAGAGAAAACAGTTCACTTGTTGGCTTCGAATGATGCCTCCCGAGATGTGGGAATGAGGGGTGGGGGGCAGGCTGTGGGCTTGCAGGGTGTCCCAGGGTGGGTGCAGGCCCTGAGCTGGAAAGTGTCCTGGGGGTTTGGATGCAGCCTGTGGATTGGTTGGTCGCTGAGTGACCCACACCCTGCCCCGCCCCGGCTGTGATGACGAGGGTCTCCTTGTGGGGAATTTAAAGGAACCACAGAAGATCCTGCTGGAGGGGCTGGGAGGGGCCCACGCCGTGGAGGCCCCGAGAGCTACGGTGCTGTGTGCATAGCCTCACCTGGACCCAGGAAGGATCAGACCCAGGTGCCTCGCCTTGAGTTGGGGGCTCCCTTCAGCTCCCCAGGAGGCAGCGCTTGTTGGACGTGACCAACTGCACCGGCAGCACGGAGTATTGCCCATCCGCCTTGTGCGCATGGCAGGTGATAAATGGTGACTCACAGGCCAGGCTGCGGTCAGCGAGGACGACACGGCTCATAAATGAAGAATTGCAGACCTCGTGGGTTAGCGTTCTCTCGCCGTCTACCCGGGGGCTGCTTGACCTCGCGGCCCCTCACTCATCAGCAGGCGGGTAACGGCTGTACAAGGGTGGCGGCCTGACTGCCTACAGTGGCCAAGCTGCTTTTGCAGCTTTATAACAGGAGAAAAACACCCTTTAAAACAGGAGAAAAAAATACCCTTCATAACAGGAGAAAAATCTCCCTTTATAAACCGGAGAAAAATACCCTTTTTGGTCTTTCTGCAATCCCATGTGCCTTCTTTATGCCCCTTCATTTCTGAACAAAAGCAGATGTATTTTTCCTAAAGACAAACACTTGGAGAATCTATTTAGCTGAAGTGGTGGAGCGGCTCATCACAGAGGATGGAGAAAATACCGCCAAGCTTTTTCCCAGGGACTTTTGTGAGATCCTGTCAGAAATGAGTGGTCTGACCTGCGGGGAGACCCGTGCATTTCCCTTCTCGTGCACTCTTCCAAGCTTCCTTGAAGTCAATTTGAATGCAATGCTAGTAACCCTTTCAGCTGAAAACTTGAGCAATAGACCCAATGATTCCACTAGGTTAGCGGCACAAACCACATTCCAAGTACCTGCCTTTTAACTGTTCTTCCTTCACTCACTCACTCATATGTTCACCAAGCATCCTTGAGCACCTTGCTCGCCTAGGCTGGGTACCATCAGGGAGGCAGAGAACTTGCCTCCCTTGCATTTCTGGGCACCCATCCTCACCCACCCCAGTGTGCTCAGGTGTTTTCTTCAGATACCAGTGAGGGCAGCTCACTTGTCAGAGATTAGCTTCGCTTATTCATGTGGTGAATGAGAGAGAATGAGAAGGAGATTTTTAAAAAAGTTCCCTAATGCTTATGGGATTTTTTTTTTGTGCAATTCTAATGAATGTGCTGACGTGACCTGACCTACAGGTCCCTGGTGGAATGCGGGGTCTGATACACTTGCTCGTATCAGGCAGGTGCCCTGGAGGCTCGCAAGGTTATGGGCAAGGTTAGATTTCCAATGTGCCCAAGAGAATGAAAACATAAGGCAGTTAGTTAATAAACAAACTCAACCACCATGCTTATTTCCACAGACTCCACACTTACCTCACTCGGTTCAAGTTGCATGATCGATTCTGGGTAATTAAACACCTAATTATGCACCAGCAATTCCCAATCGAATTTAGCCCTGAACACCCACTCCCTAATCACCATCTCATTCAGGGAGCCCTGAGGGAGCTCCCATGTCTGCAGTCCCAGTGGGGAGCATTAGGACTCCAGAGCCCCCGGGGTCTCCATGGAGGGGCTACCGATGACCCAAGAGTATGGCTGCTTTTACCTTTATGGGGGTAGGGTTTCTCTGACAATAAATATAAAGAAAACCATTATCACCTGCTTGGAGGCTTAGAGATGTGTTTGTCAGACCAGCTAGGGCTCTGTGTACAGGGGTTGTGGTCCAATATTCCCAACTTCTCATCTGCCACCCGTCCAACCTCTGAGCCTTGGTTATTGGTGTCGCTTTTTTGGCCAAGCTACCTTGTCAAAATATAATATTGTTCATGGCTATCTGCTGATGAAAAAGTGATACCCATTCATTATAGGAATTGAGGAAAATGTGCTGGAAAAACATCACTTGTAATTTCACCCAGGAATAACCTGTGAAATACCTGTTAACAGTTTTCTTCAACAAAATCAGGATCGTAAAGAACAAACCATTTGTATCCGCCTCGCCCAATCTAACGTTATTTAAGGAACACTTTCCAATAAAGTTAAATGCCCTGGAAACACACGGTTGTTGGGGCTGCAGCGTGTCAAATGCTATGGATGTTTCCTGGTTTACGTGAAGTTTCTCCCACTCGTAAGACACTGTTATCCGCCTGCCTTACAGTTGCCTGAAAACACCAAATCTTTGAACTTCTCAGAAAATGGAATGACCCTGCCCTCCAGCCATCTGAAAGGCCAAATATGACAGTTTCTGTGAGCACTTAGGGGCTCAGAATAAAACCTTGCACTCATTTTTTTTTTTTTTTTAATTTTTATTTATTTATTTATTTATTTATGGCTGTGTTGGGTCTTCGTTTCTGTGCGAGGGCTTTCTCTAGTTGTGGCAAGCGGGGGCCACTCTTCATCGCGGTGCGCGGGCCTCTCACTATCGCGGCCTCTCCTGTTGCGGAGCACAGGCTCCAGACGCGCAGGCTCAGTAATTGTGGCTCACGGGCCCAGTTGCTCCGCGGCATGTGGGATCCTCCCAGACCAGGCCTCGAACCCGTATCTCCTGCATTGGCAGGCAGATTCTCAACCACTGCGCCACCAGGGAAGCCCTGCACTCATTTTTAAGAATCCCTTAATTACATGCTTCTGCTGCAAGGATAATGTTTAAAAATTCTTTACACTTTAATTAGATGCCTCTGATGGCTAGGTGCAGTAAATAACCATGTATAAAATCTGGTGAGGCAAAATAATACCAGATGTAGGAAAGTCTTCTTTTGCCTGCTCACAAGGCTTGGCCAACTGGGTGTGATTCTTACCTGATTCCCGTGGTTGAGACAAGCAGACCCATCAGTACTGGGGGTGCGGGTGCTGATAACAGAGCCCACAGTGGGCCTGCGGCAGTCGCTCCAAGGACCTCGGGGAAGCTTTCAAGAGCTTTATAGGTTGAAGCCCTTCAATGGGCATTCTAGGATCACAGCACCGGGACGTGAAGATAATTTCTCAGCTGCTCTTCATAGGGTTGGCCTTGTGCCTTCACATCTGAAATCAAGTAACTCTTGGGCGGGTTAGAAAAACTAATGGGGTGGGGGGCTTGGAGGTCAGGGAGGAAACGGGCATTGAGAGGAGACTGGAGAACGATGCCAGCTGTGTTTTACACCACGGTCAGACCCACTCTAGTAGACGGCAAATGGCCGTATGTTCTTTGCAGCTCTGTCTGTCATGAAGCAGGGCCTATTTTCCACCCCTTAAATCTAGGCTTGGCCAAGGGACTTGCTGTGGCCAGTGGGACACAGTGACTGTGGTACTAGATCAGACTTGAAAAGTGCCTGGGTCCTGGGGGCTTATGCTTTCTTGCTGCTGGGACCGTTTATTCACCACAATAAAATGTGAATAAACCACATTTTATTAACCTGCCACATGGTGACAGACACACGTGTGGCTGCAACTCCAGCTGACACCAGACACTGCCAGATGTGTGGGCGAGGCCATGTAGACCAAACAGCTCCAGCTGAACTGGGCCAGACCAACCATCCTGCCCAGTCAGCCCACGAAGCCCTGAGAAATAATACACGTTGTTGTTTCAAGTCACTGAGTTTTAGGGTGTTTGTTACACAGCAAGAGCTGACTGACACACTCCCCATTCGTACCCAGATGGTTGAAGGCGACATTTCAGGTTTGAGTTTGGCCAAGCAGAGGGTCATCATTTGTTTTCCTGGATTCTTACATCCAGACCATCCTTTTCCTTCTGTCCTATTTCTACCAGTTCTCCCTTTTGAGTCACTCTGTGCTCAGTGCCCAGTCCTCTCAAAGAGACCCTGCTGGCCCATTTCTGCCTCTGCATCTGACCTGAGCCTGCTATTCTCCTTTCCTCCAGGTACCTGCCTTTTGCTTTCTTCAGAACCTGGCTCCTTTGAGGAAGCCTGACCAAGAGAAGACTCCCCCAAACAACAGAGCTACCTCCCTGCCTAGGGGATGTACATCACTGACGGCCTCCTGCAATGATGCCTTAGCTCACAGAGAGAGGCAGGCAGGCTCCTGAGGGTACCTGATGTTGATGGAGAGCTGGGTGCCAGACACTGTGCTGAACACTCGGCACACGCTAGCGAGTTAATCCTCACAACGAGCCAGAGAGGTGGAAATTGACAGATGGGGAAGCTAAGACTGCGAGGGTGTAGGGGGTGGAATTGTGTCCCACTCCCCAAAGATTGTAACCACTTGCACCTGTGAGTGTGACCTTATTTGGAAATGGGCTGTTTGCAGATGTCATAAGTCATGGTGAGGTCACTGGATTGGGCTGGGCTGTCGTCCAGTGGCTGGTGTGCTCATAAGAAGAAGGAAATTTGGGCACAGAGACGAGGGGAGAAGGCCATGTGATGTCCTCAAGAGCCAGGGACCACCAGGGATGGCTAGCAGCTGCCAGAGCTGGGAGGAGGTGAGGAAGGATTCTCCCCTAGAGTCTACAGAGGGAGCTCGACCCTGACAGCACCTTGATTTTGGACTTCTGGCCTCCTGAACCGTGAGAGAATAAATTTCTCTTGTTTTAAGCCACCAAGCTTGGGGTACTTTGTCACAGCAGCCCCAGGACACGAGTACAGGAGGCGGGCAGTCCACACCATCAGTGAGAAGAGGATTCCAGAAGGGCTGAAACCCAAGCCTGCCAGATTCTTTGCAGAACAGGCAGCCTCTAGACAATGCCCTGTCTTGATGGCAGAAGCTGGACCAGCTCAGGAGGGAAGGAACAGCCCGGCCTGGATGTCAGAGGAGAGGCTGCTGCTGGAGGAGCCGGCTTGGGCTTCTGGAAGTCTCCCAGAGTTTCCATTCAGGATGGATGGGCTTGTCCGAGGGGAGAGGGTGATACATAAACAGATGAACATTTCTGCCAAGTTCCTTCCCAACCAGTACACTGTGGTCGGCACGGTGCGTATACCAGACTGGCAGGTATCCTCGGCCCATGCAGTCAGCAGGCATCTCCATGGAGGTGGGAGCTGCGCGCCACGCTGCCCGCTGCAGCCCTGGGGTCGATTAGCATCTGTGGGACACACATGGGCTATGTAAGGGCAGGTGCCTCTGGACATCACAGCAGCAGTGAGAACAGGCAGATCGGTCAGCGGCCGCAGTCACCGAATATCTCCTGTTGCATTCTAATCGGCACGTCCAACACATTCTGAATTTCTTGTGGAGCTAATTTTAAGGAAAACGGCAGAAATTAGTCCAGAGTTCTCATGGCCGTGAGTCATCGTGGGATGCTGCAGGTTCAACACGCGTCTCGCTGCCCCGTGAGGGACCGTGTCCGCCTCTGCCGCCTCTCCTCACGCCTGTCCCTTTGTTCCTTAACGAAGCCCAAATGTTCTTATTTTTACCCTGCTCACTGCCAAGTCTGAAAACTGTGCCAAGGATGGATGCTTGCTGTCTTTTGAGCGTCCTTCCTGTCAGCTGGGAGTGAGGTGCATATACGCTCACAGACGCACACACACACACTCAGACACACACACACACACACACACACACACACATTGTGCAGGATGATTTTTCCCTTAGTGATTCTCTAGGTTAGTGACCACAAACTCAAATTCATTCCTTCGATGGGTAAATATCTGAGCTCCTAGTGGGTGGTGGTCACCAGCGTCACCCCCAGGGTGTATGGGGTCCAGGGAACTCATTTTTCTCAGGGCTCCTATCCTTTATAAACAACGCGAGTCACCCCAGATCACCAGGAGCAGCAGGGGCCATGGGGCAGGCTTGCAGCCGGGAGGGTTGATGCTTAGCCGGGCCCAGTGAGTCTCAAGTCCACTCGGTGGTGTTCGCAGCTGGACACCCGCCCCCTTCTTACAATGGACCGCCGGGCCAGCTGGACTTAGGCCTAAATGGTCCCTCAGACCCCAGCTCCATCTCTCCCTGGACGATGCGGCCCAGCTTGCACCCCTGGCAGAGCCCGGTCCTTCCCCACAAGCCCCAGGACACCTGCGGCCCAGGCCCCTGCCTCGCCCGGACACCTGGTGGTCCTCTCCCCGCACACCCTGGGCTTCCAAGCCCAGGGGCTCCTCCCTGCCTTGGGGCCTCTGTCGTGCTGTCCCCTCGTGTGGAACCTGCTTCCTCGGATCTTTGCCTGGTTCCCTGCGTTTATCAGCCAGCAGGACTCAGGGCTCTTTGCTCCAGAAAGCACACAGCAAAGGCTGCAGCTCCCAGCCCACGGGCCGTCTGCTTGGAAGGCTCTCCCTCCTCCCTCTCCCGCCCACTGGCCTTTCAGGAGGTGACCCTTGCCTCCTTCTGAAGGTTCTGGGCACCCTGCGCGCACCACAAGCAGTGCCCAGGACCCGTGGCTTCCCGACGATCCTCTTTGGTTTTCCCGCTGGCCCGGAGCTCCGAGGGGGTGGACACCCGGAGTGGCACCAACGCACGTGCTTCAGGAAAGGGACTAGCTCGGCCAGGAGGGCATCATGTTTTTTCAAAAGAAAGCCGGCACGTAATCCGGGAAAGGATATGTTCCTCCTTATGAATGTGAAAGTTTAGGAACTGCGGTTTGGCTCCCCCGACCCTCGGCACGTCTGTGACCGCGATGATGGGCCCCTATTTGGAATTGGGCTCATTGAGAGTCACGGGGCCGCGAGGCCCTGGGCGTGTGTGCAGAGATTTGGGGCTGGTAAAGCCCGTCTGCCCCCGACACCTTCCACCTCGGGCGCCAACATTTCCCCCCCAAGAGAGTCATGCCTTTTCCGTGTCCCATTTTAAAAATAAAATAACATTTATTTATTTATTCTACTTAGAAAAGTAAAACCAGTCACTGCAGAAAATTTGGAAACTACAGGAAAAATCAGAAGGTTCCCCCACCCCATTGCCCGCCTGTTTCAGCCGGAAGGCTGACTCCGCCTCTGCAGCCAAGGAACTGAGGCGGGGCTTTGGTTTGGGTCCTTTGGCTGCGGCCGAGTCAGCGGTCCTTGGGTGAGAAGGCCTGGCCCGTGGACGTGGCCTTGACGTCTGGGCACCTCCGAAGGGCCTCCTCTCAGCACGCCCACTCGCGTCTCAGGCGATGGGCCCGACGCTCCTCAGGCCTCTCTCCCAGCTCACAGGGCCCCTGAGCACCGGGGGAACCCGGTGGGGTGTTCCCGTCGGGTGTGTGCTCGGGGCCACGCCCGTGAGGAGGCCCTGGGTGCTGGAAAGGCCTCTCCGCCGGGACAAGCAGCGTCCCAGAGGGAGGAGGGGCAGCTGCGGGGCTGCAGGTCGTGGTGTCGTGCGGGGGACCTGGCTTCACTCCTGCGGCGCTGGCCCCGTGCTGGCCGTCCCTGGACACAGGGATGAAGCTGTGTGAGGTCCTGGGGCGGCCGTAGCAAAGCACCGCCGACATGTATTCTCGGGCAGTCTGGAGGCTGGAAGTCCGAGAGCAAGGGGTCGCAGGGCTGGTCCCTCCCGAGGCCTCTCTCCTGGGCGTGAGGACGGCCGTCCCCTCCCGTGTCCTCACGTGCGTCCCTCTGTGTGCGTCTGTGTCCTGATCTCTTCTTATACGGACACAGTCCTCCGGATTAGGACCCACCCCAATGACCTTATTTTAACGTAATCACCTCTTTAGAGATCCGACCTCCAAACACAGTCACATCCTGAGGTGCTGGGGGTGAGGACTTCCAAGTACACATTTTGAGGGACATAATTCAGTCCATGACAAGGGAACTCACCCCGCAGGACCTGGCTCCTACCTGAGGCACCCACCCCCAAGCTCCCGAGACTGCGGTACCCGCTGCCCCTCCATCTCCCCTGGTACAGCCTGGAAGCCCAGCCTGAAGCTGGGAAAAGCTGCCCGAAGACACTTCGAATCCCCAACACCCTCCCCGGGCCCTCTCGGCTACCAGCGGACAACAGTCCCCTCCAAATCCGCAGCGACAATTTTATCTGTCTTTCAGACAGATCACAGTTAAATTCTTTGGACTTAAATTTTAAAAACTCCCCTCACGGTAACACTGGAGGAACAGTAGGAGCGAAAGAAGCCTCTTGTCTGGGGCCCATTCCTGGTGTGGGAGGGAACCCGCGTCAGCGCTGCCCTTGGGGTCGGGATGGAGGTGGCATTTCCTGCGGCCACCCTGACCCGGTGGGGCAGCTCTGTGGCGCCTGGCTCTTCGCTGCCGGAAGTGACCTGCGAGCTGACCGTTCCCACCGATGCCTGCTCATCCAGGGTTAAGTACTTAGTGTGTGTGGTGTTTGTTCAACCCTCACACTGAATTGACTTTCCCGCGTGATTTGGTTAAAGATGTCACGCTGGCCTCAGAAATCATGGATGGAGGAGTCCACGGGAGGTGCCCGTGGTCTGAGACACGGCGGGCAGCATGAGACAGCGGGGTAGGGGCACTGGGCCATGGGGACACCATCTAGACAGAGGAAGCTCTCCTTTCTTCCTTCTTAGCTGTGAGGTCAGAGCTGAAATGACAAGCGGCTGCACGGCCTTTCTGATGGCGGTGGAGAAGCGGGCGGCCGCAGCTGTGTTCCCAGGGCAGCGCGCCCTCAGAGCTGAGCTCCCAGGATGACGTTAGGAGGGGGATTTGTCGGGGTTTATGAGATCCAGTCTTTGTCTGACACGTGCGTCATTCCTTGACGGCTCAGAGAAGTTCCTGGGGGAGAAAAGCCACTGAAAAGAGCGCTGTCTTTTCCCCTTGTATGAACACAAGGTGATGGAGGCGAGGCCGGGTTGCAGGATGGGGCCAACGTCCCACTGTAAAACGCCACGCGCAGGTCTCGGCCCTGAGCCTTTATCCTTCACTCTGACTTTACACTGAGTGGCCCCCTCCTCCTCCCCACCCTCCGTTTCCTACGTGGTCACTCAGCCAGCCTGTGTGGTGCCCAGGGCAGGAGGCCTTCCAGGTGCTGGTGTGCAGGCTGACCCGGGTGGATGGGCCCCTGGCCACGGGCTCTGGGGCTGGTCTGTGCAGCAGGGGGGCGGCTGGCGGTTTTTCTGCCGCTCACGGGGAGGGACGTCCCGTGTGAGAAGCGACTCAGGGTGGGGCCTCATGATCCCCGGGCCCAGCTGATGGGGGAAGAACTACCTGCAGTGTGGAAACACTTTTGAAGCAGAAGGTTCAGGGCAGCTTTCAGTGGGATCCGGATGCTCTACGGGATCCCGTTAAAGGGACCAGGCTGGCTTCACAGGGACCCGGACTGTCACAGGTGCTGCCAGGACGGTCTCTCCTCTTGTTTGTTGATCCCATTGTCCCAGGACTTGGTATAACCTAACCCAGTAATGCAGATGAAGTGTGTGAGTGTGTGTGTGTATGTGTACACACACGTGTACATGCGATTGCCTGTATAAGTGTATATGTGTGTGCATGTGTATACATGCATGTACACGTGATTGTGTATATGTGTATGTGGACACACATGCGTGCGATTGTGTAAGTATGTGAGTACGCATGTGCCTATGTATCATCGCATGCTCATGTATGTGTATGCATGTGTATTATGATCATGTGTACAGTGCACAGAAGCATTGTGTGGGGACACCTGTGCATATGTGTGATTGCACATGTGTAAGTATGTGTGCGTGTGTCAACATGTGTATTACACATGGGTGGTTGTGTGTATATGCAAGCATGTGTGTACGCATGTGTGGGTACATGTATATGTGTATGCCTGTGTGGACGTGTGTGGACCTGTGACTGTGTATATGTGCAAGTGTGTTTGTGCATGTGTGTGCATGAGTGTTAAATTCAGTAATCATTGTATGAGGTTTGATCAGGGGCAGAGTTTGGTGAGGTAGGCATTCAGCATAACCCAGCAGACAGAAGGCACCATTCAACGCGTTCCCTCACCGATTGGGAGGGCGGGTGATAAAGTGTCTGTATAGGATGATGTGCAGGTTGAAGGCATCAATATCTAAACACCTACTAAGTTTGGGCTGTATTTTAGCCAAAGCTGCGGTATGTACTGGCTTTAGCAGGATGAAAATGAAAAACAAAAATAAGAAGAGAGGCGGAACCCAAGCCCCCTCTCCAAATTGAACTGAATTCAAGAAGAGATGGAACGTCTCACAGCTCAGAAATGAATTATTCAAAGATGGGAAGTAGTATTCTGGAATTCACCAAGAGGGAATAGATGTTCCGAGGACACTGAACCAACATGCAGATGAAATGTCCCCAGAGCTCAGATTACGCTGACGGCCTGTAAAGTCAGTTTTTAGAGCAGATGATTTCGGGGGACAGAAATGGCGCTCACAGCCCCGGGAAGCACATGGGGAGGGGCTGCTGGGCGAGAGCTCAGGCGTGCACAACCTGCGAAGCCCGACTGTGAACTAGCCTGGGGCTGGGTCTCCCCTTGTGGGCGCAGGGCCACCCATGACGTCCCCAGTGCTTGTCCCTAAAACAAAGGCAGGAAGAGAAGGACAGCTTCATCCCCTGAAACGGGGGCCCTGAAATGTGCTGAGTAAATGCGGCTCCTTTGCCTATCTGCCCACTTAAACGTGGAATTCCCATGCTGAAAACGGGCTCCAGCGTGTGGTAGTTGGTACCCCGCGTGGATTTCTTGGGCTCACGCCGCCTGCAGCCTGACCGAGCTGCCTCCGGCCTCACGTCCCTGGACGCAGCCCCCAACATCCCCCTTGCAGCTCACAAACAGGACACGCACAGCCCCGCGCTCCGGGCACCGGTGTGACATTTAATGCTGAATTACACGGAGGCACGCAGCTCATCACTCAGGCCATCACTCTGAGACACACGGGTGAGGAAAGCACAGTGTCCTTTGTCTCCCCGTGGGAAGCGGGGGAGATTCCTGTGGTTTATCAGAAGCAGCCCGGGATACACAACACTACCAAAGAAAAAGGACAGTACCCATTTCTGTATAAGAATATATTATTTAAAAGACAGTTTAAAAATAAAAATTCTGTACAGCATCGTGAAGTCCTTTTTTGTTGTATCAGTGAACAAAATGGTTCTTAGAAAACATGATCTCATGGTGGCAGACGCTCAGGACTACTTCTCCCTGCAGGGACGATCCCGCAAAGCCCAGCCGGCCGGGTCCAGAACAGCAGCCCACAGCACTCTGCTTTCTTCAGGCATGATCTGCTTGGAAAAGGAAAAAGACGGCTGGTTTGTGATTGTGGGATCGGAAACATGCGGGCAATGCCACAAATGTCACAGGCTCACACACGAACAATGAGCACTTCTTCTGCCCCAGCACTCTGCTCGTTTAATCACTAAAACAAGAGGAATGGGATTATTGCCTCTAGTTTAGAGACTGGGGCTCTGCGGCTCAGAGAGGTTGAGACGCTTGTGCAAGTCACTCAGCTTGTAATTAGCAAAGCCCGGACTCAGAACAAGGACTGCTGGATGCCAGGGCCTGGCACCGCTCCTCTATGAAACCAACGCAGTTCTCATGCCCTGCACCCTGACTGCTCTATAAGCGAGGATCTCCCAAGTGACCCTCATACACGTGTGTGGTGTGACCTTACCACGCGGAGGCCGAACGGGCTGGTTTGCCTTCTACCTGGACTAAACGCAAGCGCGCAGGAAGTGCTTGCAGCGACATAAGCAAAGACTTTATTTTTGAAAAGCTTTTAAAAAGCGCTTTTCCTTGTAAGTAGTACCTATGCTAATCATTGATCTTTTTCTAAGGCATGGCCCCTTCTTTCAGAGCCTAATTGTAAAGATTATACGCAAGGAAGAAACGTTTCATTTAAAAACATTCATACATTCAGATTCTCTCCCTTCCTTCCCTCCGTCCCTCCCTCCTTCCCAGAGTTCCACGCCGTCCCCATTTCAGTCTGAACTACCGTATACACTGAGACATCATGCAGAACAGCATTACCTTCGCTTTTTCCCCCATCTCTGCTTTCCTCTCTTGACACGGTGCTCTCAGGTGTCAGACTCTCAGCCTTCTGCTGTAACCAGAACAGAGTGTACGGGGAAGGCAAAAATCAGGCTCCAGGAACCAGTGAGTGAGTGACTGCTTGTCTGCTCAAGACCTTCCCGGGGCTGCAAATGCTAAGACATGGGAGGAGACTGGGGTCTACAGCCTGGGGGAGCTTCCCGGACAACAGCTCTGCACGGGCCACCTTCCCTGCGGTCAGAGGCCTCACTGCACGCGGCCACTGTCCTCCCACTCATGCTGGCCGCAGATGCAGCACCAGCGCACTGGTGGATGTGGGTGCGGAGTCCGAGGCCCTTTCACCTCTTCTGTGGGTCTGTTCTTTCTGGGAACAGGAAGGGGCCCTGGAGGGTCCTAGCAGCCCTTCTGGGCAGCTGGCCTGGGACCTGGAGACTGAGGCCTTCGCACTGATGGCTCTCAGTTGGCCCTGGGGAGTCGGGCCCCTTTAGCCCTCCTGTCAGGGGGTTCGGCAGGGGGACACCGCCTCTTCCATCTGTTCTCTGCATCATTTGCTCTTAGGCTCTTGGAGCTTCAGGACCCGCCTGTGACTTCTTGGGAGAAGAATCCAGCTAGAGGAATCGGCTGCAGGCCTGGATTGCCCATCGACCCATAAGCATTTACCGAGAACCACAATGCGTGCGGCATTGTACACGAAGGAGGTCGAGAGCTGCACCGAGGCTCAGCGGGGCGCAGTGGGAGCTCCTGGCTGCAGAGACGGGGTGGGCCCTGCCCGCAGTGAGGACAAATGGCACAGAAGGGGGTCCTTGGGTGGGTGCGGGGGGACACCGGCCAAGGCCAGAGGGGGACCGAGCCTGAGGCAGCAGGGATGGGTCCCGGAGAGAGGGGGTGGGAGGGTGGACGGAAGGGAGGCCACACCCAAGTGGCTGGATGTCACGGGGGGAGGTCCCAGGGGTCCCAAGAGGCAGGGGGACCTGAAGCAGATCTGCACACACTGGGGTCCTGCCTTGGCCAGACCAGCTTCGGGGGCTTTTCTGAAAACCTCTACCCCAGCTCTGAGCCTATGAACTGGACCTCCCTGAAACACGGGCTCAACCCCAACAGCAGCCTAGAGCCAGACCCAGACCCTCCTCAAGGTGCCACGCTGCCACGTGGTAGCCCTGTGGCCAGGTCGTGGTGGTGGCTTTTCCCGTGCCAGGGGGAGCGTCTCTTCCGCCGCCCTCCCTCCGCACGAGGTCAGCCCCAGGAGGAGGTGAGGGGCCTGCACGGGGCCAGGGCACCGCTCTGAGGGGACGCAGGCAGCCGAGGGGCTGTGACGCTCTGGACTTCCCGTGGGCAATCACGACCACGGGGCACCGACTCCGCCCGAGGTTCTGTGCGCTCCACGCCGTGCGTTCCCCGAGGACTGGCCCCTCTCCTCCGCGGGGCGCACGCGCTCGCGTCTGGTGGGTCCCCTGGGTTGTGTGGCCGGGCCGTGCGGGCCCCGCGGACCCCCGCGCCCGCGGCAGGCCAGCTCACCTCCTTCACGGCGTCGTCCCTTTGCTTCAGCTCCTCGTAGCGGTCTCTGGATTCCCACAGGGGCTGCAGCATGAGCCCCTCCACCACAGGGAAGAGCTGCGAGGGAACAAACGGGCCCTCTCAACAGCTGGTCATCCTCGCGGAAAACGTTCCAGCAAAACCGTGCCAGGTCCCGTGCGTCCCGGGACAAAAGCCGCACAGGAAATGTGCTTCTGTCCAAGGGGCGCTTTTGGACCCTCTTGGGTCTCGGCTGCGGCGGAATCCAAGGTGCCCGAGGTGTGGGGCCGTCTGGTCAATGACTCCTGGGAGCCCCTGGGGAGGGAGAGCCCCCGCTCGCTGCCCACCCACCCCTTCCAGGTCCCTGCTTCCCGCTCTCACACTGTCCTCGCGGACCTGGCAGAAGCCACCCCCTGCCCTCTGCTTGAAGGAACCCCCGACCGTCCACCCTGCAGACTCTCATCTTCCGAACACCAACCTCGTCCACTAGAGCCCTGGCAGCCCCGGGGCGGGAGGGGTGAGGCTATTTCGCCCCCGCCCCGCCGCCGCGTGGCCCAGGACCCCTCCGCTCACTCCGCGCGCAGGCCTGGCCCTGCAGCTCCTGCCGCCCCGGGTCCACCTGCTGAGCATCTTTACCTTCGAGACTCAGCTCTGAGGGGCTCGCCTCCCACTCCGAGACCCCCGGCAAGCCCCAGGAGCCCTGTGCACACAGCCCTCAGCCCCTCGTGCTTCCCCAGCCCTGCTCCTGCCACCCGTGGGAGCCACCATCGCCCTGCTGTGCCCTGGCACCCAGTGCCCACGGGGAAGACCCCGCAGCCTGAGGAAGGAAGCTGCAGGCAGGAGACACGTTCTAGGAGGAGCGGAGCCATGGGGCTTGAGGAAGGGTGTGCTGAGGCAGTTCTGGAAGGCTGCTGAGCAGGGCGTGGGGCGCCCAGGCCAAGGAGGGTGGGCTCAGAGGTGGAGGCTTGAAGAAAGGCAGGACCAGGAGCCGAGGGCCGTCCTGCAAGACGGAAGTGGCTGGGAGGGCGGGGGGCTGTGTGCCCCGTGCTGGGGGCAGCGGGGAGCCATGGAAGGTTCGGGAGAGAGGCAGAGGCTGTCTCCTTGCTGAGGATTAACCTGGTGTCGGCCGTGTGCTGGGCGGGGTCGGGGGCAGGTTAGAGGGGCTTCTGTAGGCGGAGTTGAAAGGCTGACAGGGCCTTTGGCGGGTGCCCTGGGAAGCGGGGGCCTGAGGGGGCCCCAGAGACACCATGGAGGAGGGTGGCCGAGGAAGGGGCGGCCGAGAGGCTCTGCGGCTTTGCTGCTGGGCCGCTGCCCGGGGGGCAGGGCAGGAGGCCAGGAGGGGGGGTCTGTTTCGAACACGCAGGTGTTAAGATGGATGGGGGGCTTCGGGTGGGCGTTGGGCAGGCGGCCACTGCACACATGTGTCCGCGTGAGCGTGTGAGAGTGTGCGTGCACATGTGCATGTGCATGCACACATGTATTTATCACTGCTGTGTCACCAGCTCGTGGTGATGGTCACTCACCTTGGTCACCGTTTCGAACATCGGGATCAGGACGAACTTGATGAACCCAATTTGGGCCGTGGCCTTGGTCACTTTGTCCCGGTCCATGAAAGGGGCCACGGGAAGGCCCTCCGACTTCTCGCGGTCACTCTACGGGGAAGGCAGAGGACACAACGTTAAAGAAAGAAACACCTGTGGAATCTGGGAGCTTCCAGGATCATCGTCTGAGAGGAAGAGAGAAACAGCTAATACACCAACGGAACCATCCGCATCATGCACGTTAGTGACCACGTGGGAAGATGGGGACGCCGCAAGTGCGAACTAGGTGCCTGCTGGGCCTGCAGGGTCGTGCGGAGGGGGGGCCCGGGGAGGGGGTTTAACTAGTGCTAACAGGGGCACTAATGTGGTAACAGTTTGACATTAGCTTTTCCTGTTGGTCCCTGTCTTTCATGTCTCAAATTACACGTGCGCCTGCTGGGAAGGCTTCCGGAGGTGACGCGGGCGGCCACCTTGGCCCGTCCGTCACGCTTCCAACAGGAACCCAGTTAAGGGGCTAACGAGCCCAGGAGGCGTGACGCTGAGTGATGCTCCTACCTGCATGAAATACTCCTCTAATAAACAGTCCACCCAGGGTTCCGCCACCTCCACCGGACGGACCTCGTTAGAGATGTCACAGCATTTTATCAGGATCATCTTCAGCTGAAAGAAGAGATCTGGAATCAGCTGTGCAACACGGGACACATCCCACAGCGCTGTGCGTCTGGACTCACCGTCACCGGCCAGGGGGGAAGGAGGGCGGGTGAGGCTGGCGGAGGGGAACCCAGCATTGTTGCCCCCTGCCCCCCGCAAGGGCATACTTCCCGCTGCAGGGGGAGAACGGGGCTTCCCCGCACCCCCGAGGATCAGAATCTTTCCTGGAGGGGCCTGAGTAGTAAGAAAGCCCCTTTAACACGCGGACGTTTTGTCATACAAACTATACACTGCAAAGCTCCGAAGTATCTTCTTGATGTTGAGCATATGTAAAAAATGTAGACAGACGGCATTGTCTGGAGGCAGAGGTTTAAAAGATAACGAAAAAAAACCCCACCGAATGGAGAGTGCTGGGACCCCAGAGCACTGAAGAGGTGTGTTAGAGACCCAGGGTGAAGGGGACCCTCATGTAACAGCAGGGAGGGCGCCCACTGGCCTCGGCCCCCCACGGCCTGAACACTGGGGAGGGATGCAGGGGTGGGAACCACAGTCCTGCCGGCTGGTCCAAGGGGCAACCAGGGCAGAACTCCACCTCTCCCGCCCCCAGCCCGGGGGGAGCAGTCACACAAATGTCAAGGTGGCCCTGGCTTCTGCCCTCTGCGCTCTGCTCCCAAGCCTGGCACTCCCCTGCGTTGGCCGGGCCTCTGTATGCAGGCTTACCTTCACCTACTTATAACCTTCAAATCCGAATGAGATGGGGGAATGGGAAAGGGATGGCTTTAACTAGGAGAGGGGGTCCCGCTGGGGTGACGGGGGCGCTTTCCCTGTTAAGTGCTGTGACTTTGAAAACCGGCTTTACCGACGCCTCGTTCCAAGGCGCGGTTACACATTTTCCTTTGGTGTTTTGGTTTGCAGTCTGAGCTGGAGGGTGGCGCTCACTCACCAGCCCCCAGAGAGGGAAGACAAGCCCACTCACCAGGGTCATGTGCTCCTCATTGCTGTAGTCAAAATTCTCCATTTTTTCTTTGAAAGAATCCATAATTTCCGCGTGCCTCGCCATGTCAGTGGCCAAGATTAATGTGATCATCCCCTGAGAAGCGAAAGCAAAGTGTTAACGCGGGGCACGATCCCAACAGTTACTCAGTGGGCGCCTGCTGTATGCGGAGCCCTCTGTTCACATCACTTCATCTAGGCCTCATGCCAGCGCCATGGGCGTGTCTAAGAACCACTGTCCTCGTTTTTATAAAGAAACCGAGAGCCGGAGAGGCCGGGGAGCCTGCCCAGGCCTCAGCTGGCGAGTGGAAGGCCGGGGGCTGAGCCCAGGGGTGCCGGACACAGGCTGTGTCCCTGGAGAAGGCAGCGCATCGGGCCCGCCAAGACCATTCACCTGCAGAGGGCAGGCTCAGCATGTGTCTCCTTGCGAAGTCCAGCCGCTTTCAGCCAAGGACAAATGCTTCCCGCTGATTTAGTAATTTAGATATATGGTTTGTTCCTTCCAGAGCTTGTTGTTGGAGGTCAGTGACCTATTTTCCAAGAGTATTTTTTTCCTGTTATCTAATCTGTATGTGATTATATGTGCTTATCTTGCTTGGGAGTGATCAAAGTCTGATCATATAATAGCATTCTTCTATTAACGAATTTGTAGGGAAGGATGAAATAAAGGTTGTTTTGTTTTGTTTTTTTTGGCCGCACCATGTAGCATGCGGGACCTTAGTTCCCCGACCAGGGATCGAAGCCGCACCCCCTGCATTGGAAGTGCAGAGTCTTAACCACTGGACCGCTAGGGAAGTCCCCAAATAAGTTTTTTAATACAAATATTTTGACCTTGTTAACCCAGTATTGGGTTAGTAGAAATAACATAATTTGAAACCATGATCATCCATCAACCCACTCATCCACCCATCAATTTATCTGTCTGCCCATCCATCCACTTGTCCACTCACCCATCCATCCATCCATCCATCCACCTATCCATCCATCCATCCACCTATCCATCCATCCATCCACCCATCCATCCATCCATCCATCCATCCATCCACCTATCCATTCATCCATCCACCCATCCATCCATCCATCCATCATCCAACCATCCATCCATCCATCCATCCACCTATCCATCCATCCATCCATCCACCCACCCACTTGTCATCCATCCATCCATCCATCCTACAAACATTTACAGAACACACCACTGTGCTGAGTATGGTGTTCTACTTTTCCAAGAAAACACCACCACAAACATCAAATACAGAACTCAAATCAGTCAAGACAGATAAAAAATGGGGGGGGCATCACTGGCCTTTTGAATTGTGCAATTTCTCAGTAAAGATTTAATTGTATTATTAGTGAAGGATCTATTCCTATGACGAGTTATCCCTCAAAATATTCAAGGACGAAAATTAACAATTGGGACAACGGATTTTGCCCTTAGAAAGTGTTAACGTCAGTAAGGGGTCTGGGGCAAGATCACCCTGCGTCCCCGTGGCGGGCGGCACGAGGAAGGCCCCGTCCGCTGGGGTGCAGCTCCCCCAGCAGGAGCGGGGGGCTGCTCTGACGACTCCACCCACAAAGGGGCTCAGCTGCGTGAATTCTCTGGGCCGAGTCCCCGGCAGGTCCCTCACCCGGCAGCCATCAGGGGCGGCACAAAGGCAGGGTCCTTTCTTCAGGATTTGCCCCTTTACCTGGTTCACAGAGAGACTCACTGCAGCTAATGGAACAACACGTAGCACGCGCCTGCTGGGTGTTTCCATAAACGTGGAAGGGAGGCCAGAAAGCCGGCAGATAAAGGGGAGGCAACTGTATCAGGAATCGGTGATTCAGCAAGGGCGGTAATTCAGCCCTGATTGAGCTGACTTCCTGGAAGCTGGAAGGATGGGCAACGAGGCTGCTGTTGTCTGATAAGGTGAAGCTTTCAGTTCTCCTGGAGGGAGGGGAGTGTGTCCCGGCCCTGGGCTCTAGTGCATCTCGGAGCAAGGCCACCGAGACGCCGCCAAATAGACGCAGCGTGGGGCTCCTCCTGCGCGGTGGGCACGGCTCCCGTCTGGGTCCCAGGGCTGCCGCGCTAAGTGTCACATGCTGGGGGACACAACAGCAGGAAGGTATCCTCTCGCAGTTCTGGAGGCTGCAAGTCTTGAGACCAAGGTGTCCCCTCTGAAGGCTCCGGGATGGTCCATCCCCTACGTCTTCCTGTTTCTGGTGGCCCCAGCGCTCCTTGGCTGGTGTCCACATCACTCCTGCCTCTGCCCCTGCTGTCACATGGCCTCTCTGTATCTCTCCTCTGTGTGTCTCTTATGAGGACACCTGTCATTGGATTTCACATCCGCATGGATAATCCGAGCTAACCTTGTCTAAAGCTCCTAATTTAATTATGTCTGTAAAGACTCGTTCACAGGTCCTGGGGAGTCAGGAAGAGAACATACCTTTTTTTTTTTTTTGGTTGGGGCGTGGCTATCATTCAACCCACCTCACTCCTCCAAGATCTCTCTGACACCGCCCCTCCCCTGAACACGCCAGAGGATGGGGCACAGGGCTGCGCTCAGTGGGACCTCCTGTGTGTGTAGGGGGTGTCACTTTTGGTGAGTTGGAAGCATCTGACTCCAGACAGCTGGCCTCCCTCATCCTCTTCCCAATGTGCCCCGAGCAGCAGAAAGGTCTCTTCTGAAATGGGCGGTGGGGCTGCAGGGGACAAGAGCAGGGCCTAGGGGACAGTGGTCGGGGTTCTGCTGGGCTGGATGCCGCAGACGTGTCTGTCCAGGGCCTGCTCCCTTGAGCGAGTGACCGCGCCTGTGTCAGCCTCACTTTCCTGGGCTGTGAGATGAGAATGGACCGATCTCAAAGGGTTCAGTTAAATGGTGGCCGTGATCTGCAGGTCCATGGAACACCGTGCGTGTGTGCCAAACACACGCCTCTTCCCGGGGCGCCACTTGGCCTTGGGGGAGGTGGGGGAGGAGGGCCGGTCGCCCAGGATCCCTGGCGGGGGACTGGGAGGTCTTGGGAGCCTCAGGCACGGGGAGAGAGGGCGTCTGCTCTGTGGTCGGGCTCACTCTCCCCCCGGTAGCTCCCGCTCTGCGGTGCGCGTGCTCTCACCCCGCCCACCTGTCTGATCTGCTTGAAGCCCTCGGCCGGCACGCTGGAGAAGATGTTGCACTCGGGCTGGCTGAGGATCTGGAAGGCCACGGCACAGTGGTGGTTCTCCAGGGGCGAGATGTCATTGTAGCGGATGGCCAGCTCCGTGCGGGCGTTGATCTGGTACCTGGGGTTGGAGGAGAGAGCAGGAGGGCCCTCGGGCACCCGCACTCAGAGGCACCTTCGAGTCAGGGCAGCAGCGCTGGCGGGGGGTGGGGTGTGTATGGAGGCCGGAAGGGGTGGAGGGGACCGCACTCTGCTCGTGCCGGGGACTCGCTTCTCCCGGCTCTCCTGGCCCCTCCATCTCGATACCTCCAAGCTGTTCCAGCCCTAACAGTGGACATCCCCAGGAGGCCTCAACGCCCCCCTGTCACGGGCCCTCAGAATGGTCAGGCACCCTGCAAACGTTTTCAGTATGTGGAGGAGGACCAGCTGCTGTGGGCACGGCCCTTGGCTGGCCTGTGTTCGGGCACGTCATCGGAGTGTGAATTGAGGGGATGGGTGCCCACGGGGACGCCTCCTCTGAGGGGCACAAACGTCCACACCTTGGAATCCGCTCTGGTCCTGACAAACGACGGCATGCTTCTCGGGCAGACCTGGCGTCATCGCCCACCCAGTAATATTCGATACGCAAATACACGAATCCGATAGAGCCACCAATGTGTCACTAGGAACACAAACCAGCGCCACCCGGCCTGGACCCTGGCAGGTGCGTGGGGTGGCACTCTGGAGCCTTCGCCCTGGAGGCGGGAGCGGACCAACGTTCCAGCAAAGCCCGGCCCGTCCTCCTGGCTCCACGGCCTGCCCTGGACCCTCCCACCACCCGCTCGTCCACACCCCTGCTCTTGCTGTCACAGCCCCTGCCTCTGCCTTGTTCCTGTTGGAAACGGGCTGGGGAGGCTGCCCACGGGGGATGAGATCCAGAGGCCGGGTTGGGGGGCTGCGCCTCCCCGTCCACGTGTGCGCGGGCGTCCCTGCCTGCTTCGGGGGAGGGAGGTCCTGCTGCCGTCGGGGCTCTGCCGGTGCGGACGCAGAGGGCTACGGCAGCCCCTCTGGCTTTGGTAACCTCCAAGGGTCCTGCCCCGGGAGGCCCAGGCCCCGGACAAAGTCCCAAGCGGCGAGCCATGTCCTAAGAGGTGGGGTGGAGCTGGGGGCTTAGGAGGCCTTGGCTGACAGCTCCAGCTTGGAACTGGCAGAGGGTTGAGCTGAAAAGTTCACCTCTGATACCCAGAGGGCCCTTTACAAGGGAAAAAGAGAGAGAGAAAGAGACCGCGTACGTACGTGTTATTGTAACCTGGATGATCCAAATCGTGGCAGATGGCCGCTGTCATTAAGATCAAGATATCCATTTGGGAAAATTTCTCCTGGATCAGAGAGAGAGTGGGACGGGGTGAGGAGGGGGCTGGAGTGGGGTGGGAAGCGGGTGATACAGGTGGATGAAGCCCCTCCGGCCGCTGGCCTGGCGGGGGAGGACCTGCCTCTCCCTAGGGCGGGGAGGGGGTGGGCACCCATTTGCTCACTGACAGAGCTGGGCAGGGGGCTCCCCCAGACCCACCTGCAGCCCGCAGAGCCAGATCATGCTGTACATCATCTGGGTGACGCAGAAGCAGTGACGGAAGTTGTGGAAAGGGTTGTTACGGTAGTTGTCGTGCACGCAGAGCTGCGGAGACGAGAGGGTCCGCCCTGTGGCCAGCTGCCCACCCCTCCCCCCAGCTCCTGGCACCTCCTCCCCGGCGCCAACTGCCTGCTGCCCGCCTGGTCCTCATCCAACTGCCCTCTCGTTTCCCGAGGGTGAGCACCAGGGGGCCCAGGGGCCTGAGGATGTCCGGGGGCCACGCCATGGCCCCCACGATCCCACCCCGGGGAAGGTGTCCCCAGGGGGGCCATGCTGGGCCGTGAAGCTTGGGGGGAGAGCTGGGGGGCTACATGCGGGGCGCTGGGTCCCCAGCCACCATCAAACCTTCCACAGGCTTTTAACATCTGGTTGTGAGCAGTATTTTATTAAAAAGAAAGATCTGGGGCTTCCCTGGTGGCGCAGTGGTTAAGAGTCCGCCTGCCAATGCAGGGGACACGGGTTCAAGCCCTGGTCCAGGAAGATCCCACATACCGTGGAGCAACTAAGCCCGTGCGCCACAACTACTGAGCCTGCGCTCTAGAGCCCGCGAGCCACAACTACTGAGCCCACGTGCCTAGAGCCCGTGCTCTGCAACAAGAGAAGCCACCGCAATGAGAAGCCCGTGCACCGCAACGAAGAGTAGCCCCCACTCGCTGCAACTAGAGAAAGCCTGCGTGCAGCAATGAAGACCCAACGCAGCCCAAAATAAAATAAATAAATTAAAAAAAAAAGAAAGATCTGCTGCTAAATACACACTCTCTCACACACACACCCTGGCAATCACACAAATGCAGTCACATGCATACACTTACACATGTTCACACGCACGCATACATGCACACGCCCCAGAAGCATGCAGGCACCGGCACTCACACACAATCACATGCACACACACACAAATACAAACGTACACTCACCTGCACACCCCCCACACATGTACACACCTGCACAACACGCTCACTCACATACACGTGCTACTTAGAACGCCCTGCTTCACTTGACCCTCCCTGGTTCTTACTATCTTCTCGCTCACCAGAGCCGGGGCCTCAGAGCAGAGAGTGTTTTGGGGGAGGGGGATGGGCAGAGACTGGTTGGCCGTCCCCGCAGGACTCTCATGGAAGCGTGGCTTCCGTCTGAAGGAAGCCTGGGCCCATCAGGAAGGCGCCCACAGTCCATTCCCATGAAACTGTGTCGGGGGGACGGGGGGCCTGACACTCACCAGCCACCTCTTGAGGGTGATGGGGTTGATGCCAAAATCTCTGACCAGGCCGAGGTCGTGGTACATGTGCTCTAAGCAGCTCAGCATCTGCGGGCACAGGAGGAGGACGGTCAACAGCAAGAGCGGCCAGGAGGTGCGCTCAGGGCAGCCCGGGTGACTTCTCCAGCCTCGCAAAGAATCCACTGGGGAAACCGGAAACCACCCCACCCCGTCCCAGAACTGGGATGATGTCCCAGATGGAAAGTCCTTGATGGCCACCACACACGGCTCTTCCTCGAGGGCACAGCACAGACGCAGACCGGGTGCCAGAGTTTGGAAACGGGGGCCTTGAAGGAGCCCCCGGTAGAGCGCTGGGGCTGCAGGGTCCCGGGTGAGAGCGGGAGGGCTGGAGTCCAGGCTGCTGGCCGCTGCTGCCCGGATCCCCCAGCTTTGCCAGCAGCGCGAGCGCCCAGCCAGGGTTTTGCTGTCCGGAGGGGCTGTGGATCCGACAGCCCCGCTCCCCGCCCCACCAGCCTGTTCGCAGCTGCGGGCAACCCCAAGGAGCTGAAATATTTGCTGTGAAATCAGAGTCAAGAGGCGGATGTGATCGGCAGACAAAACCATCTGGTGCCACTTATGTGGCAGCTTCGGAGCAGGAGTGACGCGTCTGTGCATCTGCTCGCGCGCTGACACCGCGGCGCGCCCTGGGCTGGACAGCTGGGTGATGCTGACTGTGGAGGACGCATGAGGTGACCGAGCGGCCCCGCAGCCTTCAAGCCCGCGCTCGGCAGACGCAGCGTCGGGGGGGGGGCACTCAGAGGTCAGCCCGCGAGAGCGGAGCAGTGGGAAGTCACCTCCCCGCCTGGTTTGCGATCGGAGAACGTTGGGCCCCTGGGTGACGCTGGGTGCGTCACCCACCCCTTGAAGGGAGAGAGGTGAACTACCACCACCCGGGAGCCCTGATGTTCTCGGGGTGCAAGCTGCTTCTTGGGTGGCCAGATGCAGTTTTGGGGGCCAGGCGGGCTGCTGAAGCTTTCAGGGGTGTCCCTGCCGCTGTTCATCTTTGCTGTCTGCACTCCAAAGTTCACGGCATCCCCAGGGGCCAGGGCTCCCGTCTTTGAGCACCTCTGGTTTGCCACTGTGGGCAGCTGGGTGCTTTTCGGAAGCACCGGGACCCCTCCCAGGCTGCCTGGGGTCACGGAGGTGGGCTGGCGAGGGCCTGGGCTGGCAGACGGCCACACAGGCCAAGCCCACTGGCAGGGGGCTGGTCCCTCCTTTCATCCCCGTCCTGATGGAGGCTGCACATACATCCCGAGTGTGGAGGGACCGCCTTCACATCTCGGATGCGTGGATCCTTCCGCCTCGCAACGTGAGGGTGGCGTTCCCTCTCTGGCCACAAGCAGCCTGTGCTCCAAGGAGGCAGGAACGGCGGGGGTTCCACCATCAGGGCCCCAGCTTTGCTCTTCCTCCCTGTGGGCTGCTGAGGTCAGAATGACTTTGGGGAGCGTGAGATGTGCTTGGCAGCGGTGCTCGCCCACCTGCTGGAAGCAGGGATGCGTGTTCTGAGCTCCTGTGCGTCCACGTGCCCGTGGACAGGCCAGCGGGGTCCCCTGTTCAGCGGGAGCCTTTGGGACAAGAGGTCCTAATGCTTCTCCTGGAAGACCTGACTCTTCTCCTGCCACGGTCCCCTCCACCACGCCCATTTCTGATCACGCATCGATCTGGCAGGTGACAGCTGCACACTTAGAATGCCTCCCCCACCCCTGAACTTGCAGCTCCGGTGCTGCGTGCCGACTGGTTGGACGGTTTGGAGCACACGTGTCATCTAGTTCCTTTTCTCAGGCGCCGGCCAGCACATGGCTCTTCTCAGGGTGGACCAGGCGGGGTGCAGGCGGGATCTGCACTTTCCTGGCCCCTCTTGCTGGGGCTTTTCTCATCCTGGGAGACCAGCCAGGGAAGGCGGTTCACACAGGAGAGTCCAGGCCCAGGCGGGGACGACCTGGATGGTGAACGCTCAGCGTGCACCAATCCTCTCCTGGAGCGCAGGGAAGTCTCTCTGCTTATCTCGTCCAAGTGGGTGAGCCCCTCCGGGCAGCCTTTCTGGGTTTCCATGTTACCAAAAAGCTGGCAAGAGTCTGTCGGTTCTGGTGGCCTCATGTGCACATGGAGGGACTTTTTGTTTTCTCCGGGTTCAGAGAGAGGAAGGTATAACTGATATTATAGACTAAACAACAACAAAACGATCTCCGTGTTTGTGTTTTCTCAGCACAAGGGGAATTTTAAAGAAGTGTGTTGCTGTAAAAAGTCACTCGGGGTCCCCGAGTCCTCACAGCTGCCCGGGTCACCTACTCTCAGCAGCACCTCCAGTGGAAGCTCCTCCCTGAAATACTCCCCACGCCCGGCAGGCCTGCACCCTGCAGGCTCGGCAGCGGCCCCCGGGGATCAGGACGCAGCCCGGGGGGGTTGCTGGGCGGAGGGGGTGCGCCGAGCAGCCAGAGCCTGGGTTCGAGGCCCCGCTGCTCACCCACTCCTCGGCTCTGACGCCCCTTCCCGAGCCCACCAAGGGGCAGTTTGGCTGCAAACCTGGAGAATCAAGTTGAAAGACAAAGAAGACAGAGGAGAAGCCGAGGAGAAGAGCGAAGGGGCCGCTCCCGTCTGGTTCCCGAAGGCCGGTCCCGGTCCCAGGCGGCTCCTGCACTCACCTCGTTGGGCTCCCAGAGCCAGACGTCGAAGGTGGGCTTCCGCAGGGCGTCTACGGTCTCGGGGGACAGCAGGTACTGGAGGGGACAGGAAAGCACTGTGAGCGGCCACGGGGGCCTCTGGGTTGAGACAAAGGCCGGCCGTGCCTTCTCCCGTCTCCGCTTGCGCCCCTGTCAGGACACCTGGCTACCTTCTCAAAGGCTACACCCACGAGAATTCTGGAGGGCTCAAAACTACGGGGACAGACATTCCACCAGCGGTGCTCAGGGGCAGAGCGCCAGGAACGACCGCACAGGGGACGAGGGGGCGTTTGGGGGAGACAGAACGTTCACCCCGTGACCGTGGCGGAGGGTACGTGACCACGTAAGCCTGTCACACTTGATAGCGCTCCGCACTGCAGAAGCTGAACTTGACTGCATGCTAATGACATCCCGAGAAACCTGACTTTAAAAAATACAGTGAAGTGAAATCAAGGGAAAAAATTTGTACTTGGCATAAATTCAAATAGTGGCTAAGAAGCTATTTTGAGGTTTGCTTTTGGACACTGTCCCTGGTTTAGCCGTGGGCTATAACAGCCCGGCTTGCTGGGGGGCAGGCGCTGGTTCTACGGAACACCGGAGTTTAGATTACGTTGTCAGAGGAAACGGAAGATTTTAGACCCAAGATAGTCACGGTGTTTTGGAATTAGATATAGTCGTCTCCTAGGTCTTTCCGTTTGTTTTTTTTAAAAGGAACCACTGTGGAGGACTGGCACCTTTTGCTCTGGACCTAAGCTGGGCCTCGTGGCTCCCTGGGGCAGGATCCTGAGGTGTGGGTCACGTATTCCTATGGGGCAGGGCACTCGTGTCCACGTGAAAACCTTGGACAGTATTTAGCTTGTCTTTCGTATCCGAGTTGGGGAACCCCCTGGCAGGGAGGCTCTGGGAGGTTCTTTGCTGCCGTGGGAACAGTGGGGGGTGGCCTTGGGCACGGCCAGGTGCCCTGTGTGCAGGCTCCTGGCCACTGTGAAGCCCAAATCTTAGTGGGAGAGAATGCAAAGAACAGTGGAGCCAGGATCCTGCTCAGTCACCAGCTGCAGGCGTTGTGAGATGGGGGACCACCATCACCGGACCCCTCTTCTGCAGCTGTCTGAAGAACCCTACCCCCGTTCCCAGGGCACTGCTGCTCTAACAAGGGCCGAGGTTCTCTTGTAACTGAGAAATCCTTTGTGACCAAAAAGCAAAACTTCTCACAACAACTACATGTTGTTCAGGGACAGGAGATGCAGCAAAGCAGATTTTTAATAATTTAGTTAAAAATGAAAGTTCTTTCAAGTAACATTTGCACATAACCGTTTGTTCACTGAGTCGGTGATGGGGGCTGGCTGGACACCGGGGAGGAGCTCCAATCTCTCGGCACAGTAAGCTTGGTCTGGGACCACTGTGGCTAAACAAACGTCAAAGAGAAAATATATCCTGCCTAAGAATAATGGGAGCATTCCACAGCCCAGGGCCCTGGCGGGAGCTGGTTTTGCAGATGTGCAGATGGCAGGGGCCGGGTTGGGAGGCCAGGGGGGCCGAGGGTGGGAGGCTGTGGACAATGGCTGTGGTTTCTTCAGAGGCAGGATGTCACCTTACCTTGGGATAAGCGGGGACATCGCGTCGAGATGTCAACTTCTTGCTGTTATCCAAAAAACTGTACTTACAGGGGCAGCTGGTCCTGAAGGGAAAAGCAAAGATTGTTTCTGGCACTGCCGCCTTGGTCTTGGTGTCACTTGGGCGGTGGATTGCGGGGACCTCATCGGAGCAAAACCGAGAAACGCAAAACCCAACCCAATCCGCATCCCACAAACCCCTTTGGTCTTATTTGTTACAGAAGAATAAGTCATAAAGCCAGTGACGCCTCGTTGCTAAACCCCGAAGACCCTGCCTGGACCTCCTGAGATAATACTGAGCTCTCAGCAAACATGGTGTCTTCATTTTAGAGACGCTCCTGAAAATCTCTCTTAAATGATGAGAGTAAAATACGTTTATTCTAAAAAATTCAAAAAACACAGAAGCAAAGTAAAAAAAAGTAAGTCCCCTTTCACCCACTTCTTTCCTCTAAATCTCACACCTGGCAATGCTTTCTGTTAAGTTTGGGGTACCTTTCCAGAATGTTCCTAGGTATGGACACACACGGACAGCCCCTGGTCCTTTTAAATAAGGATGGAATTGTACCAAGCTTGCTCTCTGGCAACTTGCTTTTTCCACTACCATGTCACAAACGCACTGCTGCTGCTTCAAAGAGCTCGACCTCATCAAAAAGCAAGGCCTCCTTGGGACCTCGGGCGTGGTGGACCTCGTAAGGTCATCAATCCTGCCTCCTGTGATAGACTTTCAGGATGCCCCCAACTGTTCCCCTTAGACACACGTTGAGAGGCGAGTTTGATCTCTGACTCTGCTTTTCATTCCTTAACATCAAGGCATGAAGAACAGAAGAGGGACTTCCCTGGCGGTCCAGTGGTTAAGACTTGCGCTTCTGATGCAGGGGGCCCAGGTTCTATCCCTTTTCGGGGAACTAAGATCCCATATGCCTCGGGTTGCAGCAACAAAAGCAAAACAAAACAAAAGAACAGAACAAAAGGAGCCTCGTGGTTTTGGAGGGACATCCCCTTCCGACATCAGGGGCGAGTGTGCTGGCCCGAGGGGGTCACAGCCAGTGACTGCAGGTCGGGGCTGCTCCAGGAGAGCTGGCAGTGCCTGGGCCCCCAGCCCACGTGGGCACCTTAACTCCTCTGGAAGGAACTTGAAGTCCCCCCACCTCAAATAGGGAGCACAGTGTGGGTGGGGCGTGGGTCTAACACCCCGCTCCTCGCCCTGCCCCTGCCTTGCGTGAGATTCCCAGGCTGGGGATGGGGCCAGCACAGAAGCTCATGCAGTTTGTAAATAAACTTCCATCTTCCAGGAGAGCAATTTATACCGTACTGTAAGAGCTGTAAAGAAATTCACATCCTTTAAGCTGCAAGTCTCCTCTGGAGAATTTATCATAAGGAAAGAATTAGACGTAAGCAAACAGCTTGAAGGTATTCATCACAGTGTTATCTGTTGCTGCAAAAACACAAAACCGAACTAGAAGCCACCGGAACGTCCCCCAGTGGGAAATAATTTAAACCATTGTGGTGCTTCAACAGGGAAGACTATTATGTCACCTTTAATTATGAGTATTATGTGAAGTGAGGGAATGTTGGGTGAAAAGGGAAAAAGAAACGTTGCCTACAGTATGTCCTGAAAGGTACTGCAAAACAATTGACCACAGAATGAGGAGAAAAGAACTCATTGGGTGGGTGAAAATGAATGCTGGACTGCGGCCTTCTGGAAAAATGTCTGAGGCTGCATTTTCATCTACTGATTGTTTACAGTGGTGTAAATGAAAAAAAATTACAACAGTATTTCGTAGCTGTTTTTCGAAACTGGCTGTCTGTGCGTAGAAGAACATCTGGGAAGCTCAGGGCTGGGTTTTGACTGGGAGCGTCGTGGTCCCTGTTATTATTACTGACTTGCCCCCTCATCAGTATAGTCTGGAGGTTTGACAAGGTGGCTATGCCACTTGCAAACTCAGAATAATACACCCGCTTCCTTTTTGGAAAAAGAGCCTCAGTATTACTTTCTTGGCGTGCTGCTATTCCTTCCCTCCACCCGATGCTTGCGAAAATCATCCGAGCTGCTGAAGACAGCTTCGTGTATGGAGCGGGATTTTAAGACAGATTTAGCAAAAGGGTAACAAAATGAACCAAGAAAGCGCGCCAACCAAACGCTTTCCGTGGTCGCCCTTGTAAGCGAGAACTCCCATTTACACACACACGTCTGAGCAGTGAGAACTTGGTCTGTGACTTAAGAGTGTAGGTAGCCATCGTCATGATTTCTTTCCTGCTTTTAACCTCTTTTGTACAAACATCCACACACGTGCTGGGCAGGTCAGTCCCGTGCCTTTCCCAGGACAGCTGTGTAAGCTTCCACCACCGAAGATGATTTGACTGCTGGAATCCACTGTTTCCTTGAAAATCCCAGCGTTGGGAGGTCCTGCCGCGGCCTGCCCACCTCGGCCAGGCAGCCCTGCCTGCCCCCTCTGCGCCCCGTCGCCACGGGAACCAGCATCCTCCAGCTGACAGAGCAGCTGGCACGGCGTCTTTTCTTTTCTTTCTCTTTGGGCCTGGTTTTTGCTTTCATTTTCTGCGCTCCCAGCCTCCCCCCTCCTGGGGCTCAGTCCAGTGGTCAAGGCCATTTGTTTGGGATGAAAGCGGAGATGACAGACCCCAGAGCCCTCAGATGCCGCCCCGTGTTCCTGCAGCCCCCCTACTGGGGTGAGCCAGCAAGTTCCACTCTGCGGACACGTGCTCGGCGAGGCCGGGCCCTGCCCTGAATGTGGGCCGCCAATCCTCCCTCTTTCCTCTTAGGGAAAAAGCCAAGAGAAACCCAAGGCCTGTGTCTCAGGGGAGTGCAGCCTGTTCCAAGGGTGTCTGTGGGCCTGCGCCTCATCTGACCCAACTGCCATCCCTATTCCCTAGGGAAGGGCGGTTCTGGTCCATGCAGACCCCCGGCTCCGAGGCCACGCTGGGGTGTGCTTGTGGGTGGATGAAGGTGGTCATCACTTCAGGCTCACTGGCCACCCGAGTGGGTACAGACCTGAGCTCAGCCGGGCTGGTGCCTTTGTTCCCCTCTCCGCCCCCCAGAGGCAGGATCACCGCCCGGCTGGGTTGACATCCTCAGAAAGAGCTGCTCAGCTGTGCGACTTCCCCCCCAGGTAACGAGCCTGGTCCCAGGACGCTGAATGACTGCACAGCCCCCTTGCGTGATTAAGATGGAACCCAGCCGTCAACAGAGACGAGGGGCAGCGCAAGCGGCTCATCCTCCATCTGAGTTAATTTCTCCATAAAGAAAAGGGCAGGGCTGTTTGTGTGGGGCACAAAGGGGTGCTAGGCTCCTGGGCCAGGGTCCCAGCGGGGTGATGTTGCTGTGGATTAGCCCTGAGCCCAGGAGACTGCATTTCTTTTTTCGCAGGGTGTCAGCACTGTTTGAGACTTTACCCCATTCTGTTTTCGACTGAAGAGTCACAATCACCCGTCTCTCACCTACGTGGGCTGCTGTGAAAACTGCCTGCTGAGAAGACATGGCTCTGGAAGCGGCTGGGGCACAGGGAAGGCTCCTCTTTGGATCACAGCACTGTGAGTTCCAAAAATGTACTGATACTTCTTGCGGGGGGGCGGGGGGCAGGCGTGGAAGAGGCTTCATTACTTGGATGAGCCCCGGCTCTGCCCACTTTGCCCCAGACGGGTGCCTGCAAGGGACATCTTGCTTCCCTTGTGCTCTGAAATCGGGCAGGTCTTCTCCACATGGCCTATTGTGTCCCCCAAGAATCATATGTTGATGTTCTAACCCCCAGTACCTGTGACTGTGACCTCATTTGGAAATAGGGCTGTAACAGATGTAATGAGTTAAGACTGGTCACACCAAGTAGGGTGGCCCCTCATCCAATGTGACTGGTGTCTTTTTAAAAATGGGCCATTTGGACACAGAGACAGACACATACCAAAAAAAACGCCACGTGGAGACAGAGGCAGAGACTGGAGTGGTGCTCTACAAGCCAAGGAGCCCCAAGAATTGCTGACAACCCCTAGAAGCTGGGAGAGAGGCCTGGAACAGATTCTCCCCGGGAGCCTTCAGAGGGAGCGTGGCCTTCCTGACACCTTCATTTCAGACTTCTAGCCCTCAGAACTGTGGGAAAATAAATTCCTATTGTTTTCAGCCCTGCAGTTTGTGGTGCTTTGTTACAGCAGCCACAGGAAACTAATACCACTAGGACGAAAATTTGTTTTTCCTCTTGCAACCTGACCCGCAGGGCAGTGAGCGCCAGAAAGCACAGCAGGGGCATCACGTTGCCCCTGCCCCAGCCTGGCTCTTCCAGAAGGGGCGGTGGAGGGCGCCTGCCACACGGCCGGCGGGGCAGGACCAGCAGGCGGGGGCTCCTGACTCAGCCCGGCTGCTCTGGGCAGGTGGCAGGATTGAATCATCTGAGAAGGCACGAGAGGCCTCATTGTAACACACCTTCTGCTTTTGAATCACTGTGTCATGCCCCTGAAACTAACCTAACACTGTAAATCAACTATACCTCAAACCAAAACCAAAACCAAAACCAAAACCCCGCCTCCTGCAAGGGCTCTGTGGGCTGTGTGCCTGCAGCGTGTTTATGGGTGAGGGGACCCTACAGAGGGAACGTGGGGGACGGGGCCCCGGGGCACCACCCGCTCGCCACAGCAGACACGGCACTCGGCCACGGGCCGCCAGTCTGAGGCTGGTCGCAGAGCGGCCGGGACAGGGCCTGGCTAATTAGCTTTTCTCCCCTGGGCGTTAGGACTGGCCACAGGACGGAGGTCCAGCACGTGGCAGCCAGAGGGCTAAGCTGAGCCGTCCAGATCCTGAGCCCGAGGATGACCCCGTGACCAGAGGCCTCCTTCCAGCTGCTGAGCCGGGGCCCAGCCGCGGGGCTGCGCGGGCAGCTCCAGGGCTCTTACTGGGTCACGTGAGGGCTCTGTCTCCTGACCCCATAGAGCCTTCCGCTTCAGGGACGGTGAGGACGAATTATTCACTCACAATTTCCTGTCGTCACGAACTCCTTTGCCCGACTTCCCCCAAATCCAATGGGATGAGACATCCCGAAGTCCAAAATACTTGACAAGTGAGCGGGCCACGAACGTGGCGTGGTCCCTGGAAGACACGCACCAACAGGCTCGGAGCCCCGTCAGGCTAGTCCCCGAGCCCGCCCTGAGGCCGCCAGCCCCGCCCCTCCCCTGCGACCACCAGCTTCCCCTTCCCCTGCTGCACCGAAGGCCCTTGCATGCAGCCCCACTCTGCAGGAAGCAGGTTGCCCTCAATTTTGAAAAGTTAGGAAATGATCTTCAAGATGTTGGGTGGCCTCGTAAGACAATTTGGTGCGCTTGCACAGGGCCGTTCGTAGGTTCATCAGTCCCGTTAAATCCCGCTGAGCCCCAGCTGTCACCTCAGCCTCCTTAGTGGCGTGGCGTTCGGGGGGTGACAGGCCACACCGTCACCATGCGGTCTCTGGACGGGTGACCACAGGCGTGAAGCAACGCAGGAGAGCAGACAGGTGCAAGCTGGTCCCGCCAGCAGAGCACTCGGTACAGCCCCGCACACAGCAAGCACTCCATGTGTGCAACATCCAGCATCGTCGTGGCTGACGTGGTGCATCTCTGCCCTTGACCTGAACATCTGCTTTAACCACGGTTTCGGCAAAGGGTCTGGCTGTAGCCCAAGCCCCACTTTCCAAAAAATGCCTGGGGCATGTTTTTCATGGATTTCGGCAGCCTGGGCCACCTCACCCTGGCTCTCCAGGGGCATGTGTGGAGGGACCCTTATTCCGCAGGACAAGCGATTTCTGTGTCCAGAACGTGGCATCGCTCCCCTGACGGGCCGCTCTGTGCTATGGGGACGTCCGCACGGGATTGGGGCCTCCGGGACACCAGGACACTCGTCCCCTGGAAGCCAAAGGCCTTACTCCTTTTATCGTTCCCCTTTTCAAAAAATCGACGCCAACTTTGTTCACGTTGGGGCCGTGAATCCTAACACTTTGATCTGCAAGAAGATCACTCTCCTTTTCTGTGAAGTCATCCTCCCAGCCTCCCTCTGCCATAAACTCTCTTTTATGGTAAGAAAGCCGTGTAATTGAAAAGCAAATCCCAGACGCTGCCCACCCCAGCCAGAGCTGGGATTCTCCAGCTTTGCTTTTGGGGAAAAAAAACCCTAGGCCCCCCCAACACTGGCTCCACATGGCCGCGCAGAGCTCTCCCCTGGCCGCCCGCCGCGGCTTGCCCAGCGCGGACCTTACCTGTTGCTTCTGGCTGCCAGCTCCTCCCTCATCTTTTTAATGTCACTCTTGCATTTCTCAACCTCCACCACTTTCAGTCCTTCCACTGGAGACCAAGAGAAACAAGGGGGTTACCATGGATACACGTGGAGGATGGGAGGCTGGTAACTAGAGGCTTGCCCATGGCTCCCATGTCCCCGGGGGTCGGGGGGGAACCTGGCTCAGACGCTGGTTCCCACTCCCGCCCGCGCCGCTGATTCTCAGGCCTCCCCCCTCACTCAGCTCAACCACAGCCTGTTCCTCACGTTCACCCACATGGGCCCTCGAGGACAGAAGCCCCCCCCCCCCCCCACTTCCCGAATCTCCACTCTTCCCGCACCTACTTCTTGCTTTTTCTCCGTACCCCTAAGCGCCAGCCGAGGACACGGGACAGAGGATCTTTTATCCCCAAAAGAAAACGGGGGTACGTGTTCCCAGGGTAGGAAAATGCAACGAAGGGCTTGGGGAGCAAAACCACCGCCTTCCCAGCAAGGAGGAAAATTTCGTTAAGGTGAAAGGTTTGCATTTTAAGGTCCTGGGTAGAGCCGTTAACCAGGAGACGTGTTGACTTGAAACGGATGAGAAATGATCAGGCCAGGTGAAGGACGAGCAGAACCTGGGCTTGGTTGCATTCCCAGGGTCCTGCAGTACGGGGTCCCCTAAGTCAGAACACTATTTTTTTTTTCATCAAAGGATGAACTGGCGCTCACGCCTGCCAGCAAGCATTCAACTTCAAGACGTTCACTCTGGCAGGTGCATATTTAGCTCAGAAACGCTGCCAGTTTTGTAACGGCTTTCAGATTAGAGTCAGTTCATAAGAAAGAAAAAAGATTAGCTTTGTTACTTGGTAATCACACCTCAATTTTTATGCAAAAAGATACTACCCACGATGCCACTCATTCCCCTTTTCATCAAGTGGCTCGGAAAATGGCTAAAAATAAAATGCAGGTGATTTCTAAAAGAAAAACAAAGCAACTCAGCTACTTCCGCGGGCTTCCATCCATCTCCCACCCGCAGGAATTGTCAACAGCTCTGGAGCTCGTGGCTGGGGGAACCCTCCCAGCGCCGAGCCCCCGGGCGGCCCGCCAGGAACCACAACCTCCCTGGGCGGGTTTTCTAAACATTTCACTGTCGGGGCCAAGCGGGGGCAAGACTGTGTGAAACCACCGCTTCTTTCCGTCCAGTGGCAGGAATCTGGAGGATCTGATACTCGGATCTGGTCCCGCTGACCTGCTGCTTCTGTGCCGTGCGGGACGCCAAGGGAGACGCTCAAAAACCATCTCCGCCCTCCTGTACCAGGACGCGGGACCAGCGAGGTGGGGGAGCCAGGGAACTTGACATCGGTACTTCGTGCTTCCACCAAGAGCCCACACCCTCCTTTGGGGTGGGGTGCGCTCAGCACTTTCTTGCATCGCGGACCCCGTTAGGAGGTGGATGAAACCATGGGTCCTCTTCCAAGAAAAAGCACGTCAGCACACACCCTTTACGGTTTGCATTTGGACCAGGGGTGCGCGGCCTCCCAGGCATTTCTCGGCCTCTGTCCCATTGCAGGACGCTTACCCCGAGGAGGAGAGGACCACCGCGGAGCTGTGTCTGCGGGTCTGCTGCTGGGACAGATGGTAGATTCATCATCAGTGGCAGGAAGGGGCCCAGGAAGGGGTTGTTAACACGTAAAGGGCAGAAAATTTCGGAAAGTTGAATAGATCTGGAGAAGAAACCTGGCATGTGGCATAGACTTGGATCCAAAAAGTGGATCCATCTGGGGAAGAGATGGAGCACACAGTATAGAGTCCAAACAGGGTAGCGGTGCCCTGCCTGTCAGGGTCCACGGTTACCATTCTTTATGCTTCCAGCATCACTTTTCTGAATACAAAATAACCTATAATCATTGTAGAAAATGGAGGAAATACAGAGTATCTCAAAGAAGGGTATTTAAAAATTTATCCATGGGACTTCCCTGGTGGTGCAGTGGTTAAGAATCCGCCTGCCAATGCAGGTGACACGGGTTCGAGCCCTGGTCTGGGAAGATCCCACATGCCGCGGAGCAACTAAGCCTGTATGCCGTAACTACTGAGACTGCACTCTAGAGCCCGTGAGCCACAACTACTGAGCCTGCATGCCACAACTACTGAAGCCGTGCGCCTAGAGCCCGCAGCAAGAGAAGCCACCGCAATGAGAAGCCCATGCACTGCAATGAAGAGTAGCCCCCGCTCGCCACAACTAGAGAAAGCCCACGCGCAGCAACAAAGACCCAATGCAGCCAAAAAAAAAAAAAATTTATCCATGATCCTATTGGCCCAGAGAACTCATTTAATATTGTATATATTGGTGTGTATCCTTCCAGGCATTTTTCTCCCGCCCCCATGCAATCTAAGTATCTATTTATCTTTCTTAATTTAAAAAAGGCAGAATTGGGATCATGTTTTCTCATTTGCTTTTCTCCATCATCAACAAGTCAAGGATGCTCCTGTTAGCAGTTGCCTCCTAGCTCATGGTTTTTGGTGGTTGCCTGGTGTTTGATTGTGTGGATATTGAAATTGATGTAGATCAGGTTCCTTGGCCATTTATTGGGGGTGATGTTAAGAATAAGCC